>NC_133656.1:176553263-176853263 GCF_009905375.1 Apium graveolens | reverse complement strand
TTAGCTTTGTTACCTAATCTAGTACCCAATTCTAGCATAACATAATTGCTAAAGTTAAAATACCTATCAGAAACAAGCATATAGAGCATATTAACAAGAGATGAAGTTATGGCATCAAAATTACTAATTTTCCCAGAGAAAACCTTGATAAAGGCATCCCCAAGAAAACTCCATTCTTTCCTAAGGCCTTTTCTTTTAATACTCCCTAAACTAGCAGAGTTAAGAGAATAACCTATGGAATCTAACATGCTGGATACATCATTATCAGTGTGTGGTGTCATGGCATTGTTCTCAGGCAATTTAAAACATGCTAGTAAATCATCACAGTTAACACAGTGATTTTTACCTTTGAGAGTGAAAGAGATGGTCATATCTATGGAGTTGAACTCAGCAGTTGTCCAAATCTCCTCAACTACTTCACAGTAAATCGTTGGGGCTTCCAGCATTGCATAGCTAAGTTTACAGTTTTTGATGAAGTCCATCATTTTGTGATAATCTGAGTGGGCTTCATTCTTTGCTACCAAAGCTATGAAATTGTTCTTCTCATAGATGAACCCAGATTGAGACATAATTTTTACTACTGGTGCCATTGTTGTAAGTAGAAATTGCAGAGAATAACTTGAAGGTTTTGCAGAGAGTAAATGGTAAAAGCTTTGAAATTTCAAGAAAGCGTAAAGTAAAAATGAAAAATCAGATGGGCTTTTATACTTTCTCAAATTAAAAAGCATAAATAAAAGATTAAACAATAAATATATGTAAGTGAGTTTCAGCCGTTTAAGAATAAACTGTAAGTATTCTAAAAACTACCTTTAAAACAAATACATACATTTGTATGTATGAGTATCAACGGTTAAGAAAATAGAATCAATGGCTGTAAGACACCTGAATCGACTGATGTGACATTTCAATGGATAAAGTAAATTGTCATCCGTTGAAAAGTACTACAGTTTTATCCGTTGACGGATAAAAATTCCAGAAATGTATATGTCTTTCAACGGATAATGAACATCCGTTGATGGAACAATTTTGACTTTCAACGGATAGGAAATACCCGTTGATGGAATAATCTGTGTTAAAAAGTCAAATTTGTTCTAGCAACTAATACATTTCAGGCTTCAATTCAAATTGCAATTAGGACATAAATTTTATGAGTAATTAAGCATACCTAGCTCACTTACCAATCTTGTGAATGTTGATTCATCAAGTGGCTTGGTAAATATGTCTGCAATTTGTTGTTCACTTGGAACAAAATGTAGTTCCACTGTACCATTCATGACATGCTCTCTGATGAAGTGGTACTTGATATCAATGTGCTTGGTCCTTGAGTGCTGCACAGGATTCTCTGTTATGGCTATGGCACTTGTGTTGTCACAAAAGATAGGAATTCTATCAACATGAAGTCCATAATCAAGGAGTTGATTCCTCATCCATAACACTTGAGAGCAGCAACTTCCAGCAGCAATGTATTCAGCCTCAGCTGTAGAAGTAGAGACTGAATTTTGCTTTTTGCTAAACCATGATACAAGCTTGTTTCCCAGGAATTGGCAGGAGCCTGTTGTGCTTTTCCTGTCTATTTTGCAACCTGCATAGTCTGCATTTGAATAACCAATTAGATCAAAGCCAGATTCTCTAGGATACCAAATACCTAAATTTGGTGTACCCTTGAGATATCTGAAAATCCTCTTGATAGCAATTAAGTGAGACTCCCTAGGATCAGCTTGAAATCTAGCACACAGACATGTAGCAAACATTATATCTGGTCTACTGGCAGTTAAATATAAAAGTGAACCAACCATGCCTCTATAACCTGTAATGTCCACGGACCTTTCAGTCTTATTCAATTCAAGTTTGGTGACAGTGGCCATGGGAGATTTTGCAGATGAACATTCCATTAAGTCAAACCTTTTTAGAAGATCATGAATATATTTAGTTTGACTAATGAAAATTCCATCACTAACTTGTTTAACTTGTAAACCAAGAAAATAGGTTAGTTCCCCCATCAGGCTCATTTCATACTTACTTTGCATTAGCTTAGCAAACTTTTTGCAAAGTTTATTATCTTTAGAACCAAATATTATGTCATCTACATAAATTTGAACAAGTATACTAGAGCCATTAACATTCCTAAAGAAGAGAGTTTTATCAACAGTACCTCTAGTGAAGTGATTCTCCAAAAGGAATTTTGATAGGGTTTCATACCAGGCTCTAGGTGCTTGCTTCAGTCCATAGAGTGCTTTCAACAGATAATACACATAGTCTGGTAAATTTGGATCTTCAAACCCTGAAGGTTGACTTACATAGACTTCTTCCTCCAATTTCCCATTTAGAAATGCACTCTTGACATCCATTTGATAGACTTTGAAATTGGCATGGGCTGCATAGGCTAGAAAAATTCTGATGGCTTCAAGTCTTGCAACAGGAGCATATGTTTCATCAAAATCTATTCCCTCTTGTTGAGAATAGCCTTTAGCAACCGATCTGGCTTTGTTCCTTATGACAATGCCATTTTCATCCATCTTGTTTCTGAATACCCATTTTGTGTCAATAGGACTCTTGTTCTTTGGTTTGGGTACCAGCTTCCAAACTTTGTTTCTCTCAAATTGGTTCAGCTCTTCCTGCATAGCTAATATCCAATCTGGATCCAATAAAGCTTCTTCCACTTTCTTAGGTTCCTCCTGAGATAGAAAACTACTATACAGACATTCATCTTGAGTAGCTTTTCTTGTTTGCACTTTAGATGATGCATCACCAATGATCAGTTCAAAGGGATGATTCTTGGTCCATTTCCTTTGAGGTGGAAGATGTGCTCTAGATGAGGTGGCCTCAGTATTGTCATGATGTGAGACAGAGTGTTGATTAGTTGAAACTCCCCCTGAGTTGTTGGTTCTTTGCAGGGAATTTGGAGTTCTATCAACTGATGATGTAAATCGATTATCCGTTGATGAACTATGATCAACGGATGCTTCATTTTGTACTTCAACGGATGATGCACTATGTCTTTCAACGGATACTGCATTGCCTCTATCAACGGATGCAGAATTTTGTGCATTATCCAAGGGCATATTTTGAATCCCTTTTGAAGTGTCATCTCCATCAATCTCCTCTTCACTATCATCACAATATATCTCAATGTTGTCAAATTTGAGTCTCTCATTGTGTCCCTCATCTGTTAGTCCATCAATCTTTTTATCATCAAACACAATATGCACAGATTCCATAACAATGTTGGTTCTTAGATTGTAGACCCTATAAGATTTTCCAGCTGAGTAACCAACAAATATCCCTTCATCAGCCTTTGCATCAAACTTCCCTTTATGGTCAGATTGATTTCTCAGTATAAAGCATTTACATCCAAAGACATGAAGAAAGTTTAGAGTTGGTTTTCTTCTCTTGAACAACTGATAAGGAGTCATGCCTTTAGTTTGATTGATCAAAGAAATATTCTGAGTGTAGCAGGCACAATTAACAGCTTCAGCCCAGAAATATGTTGGTAACTTTGATTCTTCAAGCATTGTTCTGGCAGCCTCAATCAAAGATCTGTTCTTTCTTTCAACTACCCCATTTTGCTGAGGTGTTCTTGGAGCTGAGAACTCATGCATGATTCCATTTTCTTCACAGAACAGCCTTATTGACAAATTCTTGAACTCAGTTCCATTGTCACTCCTGATATTCCTAACCTTCAAGTCAGGATGATTATTGACTTGCCTGATGTGATTGATAATGATTTCACTTGCTTCATCCTTTGAACCAAGAAAATAGACCCATGAAAACTTTGAGAAATCATCTACAATCACTAAGCAATATCTTTTTCTTGCAATTGACAATACATTGATTGGTCTAAACAAATCCATATGTAGCAGCTGTAATGGTTCATCAATTGTTGTTTCAAGCTTCTTTTTGAATGATGCTTTCCTTTGTTTCCCTTTCTGACAAGCATCACACACACCATCTCTTGAGAATTCAACAAGAGGAATTCCTCTGACTAAGTCCTTTTTGACTAGATCATTCATTATCTTGAAATTCAAATGGGATAGCTTCTTGTGCCATAGCCAACTTTCAACTGGACTTGCTTTGCTGAAGAGACAAGTAATAGATTCTGCATCTGTAGAGTTGAAGTCAGCTAAGTACACATTTCCTTTTCTAACTCCAGTTAGAATCACTTTGTTGTCTTTCTTACTGGTGACAACACAGACTTCTGAATTGAAGGAAATTGTATTCCCTCTATCACATAGTTGACTGATGCTCAGTAAGTTGTGCTTGAGACCATCAACTAATGCAACTTTATCAATGATGACATTCCCTGTTGAAATCAAGCCATATCCCATAGTAAACCCTTTGCTGTCATCTCCAAAGGTTATGCTAGGGCCAGCTCTCTCCTTAAACTCAGTGAGCAGGGAGAAATCTCCTGTCATGTGTCTTGAACAGCCACTGTCCAAGTACCATAGATTTCTTCTTTTTCCCTGCACACCATAAAATCAATCAAGTTGATTTTGGTACCCAAGTTTCCTTGGGTCCATTCTTGTTAGCCTTTCTCCCAGACTTCATTCCTCCTGCATCTTTAGACTTAGGTAACTTTGAGTCAACCTTGATCTTAGATGTAGTTGGTTGAGGTGTAGGGTTAGTCACAGAATCATTTAGCACATTTGGAATTTGATAAGGCATGGATTGTGCAAGCATGTTATTCCATATTGGCATATTGTATGGCATTTGAGGCATACTAAATACAGCAAGATAAGGATTGTTAAAATATGGCATGTTTGCAAAATGTGCATAAGGATTCTGTTGAGACATAACAGGCATAGCATGCAGAGGTGATGCAGACATATTAGGCATGGAAGAGGGCACAGGTATGGGAGTTTTCTTAATAGATTTGCAATTAGCAGATAGATGATTAACACTACTACAATGCACACAGCTTTTTCTAGGAGCATACTTATCAGGTGTGTAATTGTTATGTTTGTTAACCCCTACCTTCCCATTTCTATTAGATTTCCTTTTAGTTTCCTTTTTATCCTCAACCACTTTGAGCCTATTCTTTAACTGTTCTAAGGTCATGTGTCCTATATTCACCTTACTGAAATCTTTGGATGTGCTTGCTTCTTCTTTGACAAAGTTCTTGGAAGTTGAACCAAACTTTTTGTTGAGTTTCTTTAGATTTTCACTTTTAGAAACATCTGTCTGTTTTAATTGAGGAACCTTCAACGGATGCTCCTTTTCTTCCTTCAACGGATAACTTTCATCATCCGTTGATTCCACATCCGTTGACAGCCCATCAATTAATTCCAGTTTCTTTTTGTTTTTATCCCAGGCAGTCTCACAGAATGATTCAATTCCTTGGACCTTGGAAATTTGAGCACTAACATCCCTATATGTCTTCCAGGCTTTAATCACCTCTTACTCTCTCTCTAATTGATTGGAAAGTATTTCTACTTTCTTAACAGATTCAGCTAGTTCATTTTCAACAGATATACAATGTAGCTTAGTTTTCTCTAGGTCAATCAACTTATCTTCTAACACAGCATTTCTATTACTTAAAAACAGATTGTTCTCTTTAATCATACTATTTTCTTTAGCAAGAGATTTAAGAGACACACGTAAATGATACAATTCAGTAGACATGTCATTAAAAGCATCATTGCACTCTTCTTTAGTAAGCTGTGTTAAATCAGTAGTGATTACCTGGTTGCTTGATGAACTAACTTCATTTTCCTCAGAATCAGCCATGAGAGCCAAGTTGACATATTCCACATCTTCATCCTCTTCTTCTCCATCAGCTGCCCAGTCTTTTTCTTGAGTAATGAAAGCCCTCTCCTTTTGTTTGAACAGATCAAAATATTTCTTTTTGTAATCTACTTGGTCAAATTTCTTCTTTTCAGAAGTTGGCTTTCTGCACTCATTTGCAAAGTGTCCACTTATACCACAATTGAAACACTTGAACTTGGATTTGTCCACCATATTCTTATGAGGTTTAGTGGCTCTAGTGTTTTTCCTAAATTTCATCTTTGCAAATCTCCTGGACAGAAATGCAAGATGCTCATCAATACCATCAGAGTCATCTTGGCTGGAGTTGTCTTCATTCTCAGCAACTTGCTCCTTACCCTTGCTTGATTCTGATTTGCTTGTGCCATCTTTGGAGTTTGATGTAGATCTCACAGTTTCTTGTCTGCATTCTTTCTCATTTTCAGCTACCAAGGCAACTGAACCTCCTTTCTTTCTTCCCTTCTCCAATACCTCATCCTGTTCCAGCTCTAGTTCATAAGTCTTCAAGATTCCAAATAATCTTTCAAGAGTGAAGTCCTTATAATCTTGAGAGTTTCTCAAGGAGACAGTCATGGGTTTCCATTCCTTTGGCAAGGATCTTAAAAATTTAAGATTTGAATCCTTCACCTGGTACACTCTACCATACAGCTTCAGTCCATTCAACAGCTTTTGGAATCTATTGAATGTGTCATTTAAAGATTCATTTTCTTCAAAATGAAAATACTCATACTGTTGAATGAGAAGCTGCATTTTGTTTTCTTTTACTTGTTCTGTACCTTCACACAGTAGCTGAACTGTGTCCCAAACCTCTTTGGCAGTTGTGCAATTTATCACATTATCAAACATATCCTTGTCAAGACCATTAAACAAAATGTTCATAGCCTTCTTATCCTTGTGGACTTCTTCTGTGTCTTCCATTGTCCATTCTGCTCTAGGTTTTGGAATGGATTGACCAACAGCAATTATGGTCGTAGCAACTGTGGCTACTTTGTGGGGAATGTGAGGACCATTCTCAATGCAGTTTACATAACCTTCATCTTGGGAGAGTAGATGAAGGTGCATTTTCACCTTCCAATGGTGATAACTGTCTTTGTCAAGAACTGGGATTTTTACTCCAATATCCTTCTTACTCATCTTTGTTAGTTTCCAAGATCTTTAAACTCTTTGTGTGTCAAGAGCTTGCTCTGATACCAATTGTTATTCCTAGTGGACTAACAATGAGATTTACAGAAGGGGGGGTTGAATGTAAATCTCAAAACTTTTTCAAGTTTTGAGCAGTTTTAAAGGCTTTGTGTTCAAGATAAACAAGTGTGTGAATTGCTTTAAGCTAATACAGACAGATATATATTCAAGCACTAATGTAAAGAACACAACAGATCTTAAAAACTTTTCTGGTGGATTGTTGTTCCACCAGAGATGGTATTTCAGAAAATCTGTGATTCTAGATGTTGATCACAGCTGCGTCCTAGTACAAACTAGATAATTTTTCTCTCAAGATTTTTCTAAACAGCACTAGAAAAATTCTTATCTAATTACTAGCTGCTACTTGGTTTATATATCACCAAGTGTACAAGTGAAGACAAAGATAAAAATACAATAATAAAATAAGTTCTCCACTTGTTTCTTCTCCATATCACTCAAGTACTTTGTTGACTATTGCCTCTTTGTACTAGAGTAGAACGGCTGCTTTTTCTGATGTTCCTGAAATTAGGCTTCCACATTTCAGTTATCTCTGTCAACCCATGTGCCTCTGTCTGCTGTTGCAACTACCACTTATCAACTGCTATTTAAAAGAACATCCGTTGAAGCCTTCATCCGTTGATGGCTTTATCCGTTGATGTGTTAGCAGTTAAAGCTCTATCCGTTGAAGCTTTAGAGACATCCGTTGAAGCTTTGTTTCTCATCCGTTGAAGGTCTTTAAGATATCCGTTGATACCACTTCATTTATACAAAATTACAAGGCATGAAATATTTACAATTGGCCTTCCTATTTGCATATCTTCTAGTAGTCAACATGACTTATATTTTCTCTCAACTTCTAAGAATTATATCTTAAATACAGAGACTGAAATGTGCTACAACACTAGACTTATTTCTAAGTAAAGCTGCACCATCAACGGATAGCCAAAGTGGTCTTATCCGTTGAGGCTACAAATACTAAACTTCTACTTAAGTGTTTTGTTAAACATATCATCAAACTAATGCACATATATTCCTAACAATAATTAATTAATTTGATTGTTAACAAAATTTGATTAGTTGTTAAATATTTTTGTTTCTTTTATATTGTATGTGCCAAATTAACTTATAATAGAATTTGCTTTCTAATGGAGTTATAGTTCCGCAAACAAATAATTATATTATGCTTATTTGCTGTGTTATGTGAACAATTTATAATCAAAACAATTTATAATTAAAATTATCTAAGAATTATTTTTCTTTTGAATTTTGTAAAATTGTGAAAATCACTTTGTTGTTTATTTTACCTTATTTTCTTTTCTTATGCTCTACTTCAATTAATTACATAAAAAAACCAAATTGTTAAAAAATAAAAAATATAATTTATGCATAATTTTTTTTGTTTGTCATTACCCACATCAAATATATTACACTATAATTTTATTAGGCCAAGTTATGAACTAGAATTCTATTTTTGAATATATTTTTCACACAATATTTGGTCTGTATGTTAAGTTATATTTTTTATTTAGATTTTAAAGTACTACACTTTGTTTATAAAAAATCTATAATATTTTCTGTACTTTTTTTTAAATATTATTTTCACATATTCTGTATGTTGCATTATATTTTTTATTTAAATTTAAAAGTACTATATTTTATTATTTTAAGTACTATACTCTATTTATAAAGTTTATAAAATATTACAATATGTTCCGCACTCTAATTTTTAATATTTTTTTTACATAATATTTTATTTTACAAGTTATATTATATTTTTTGTTTAGATTTAAAATAATGCATTTTATCATTTTAAATACTACACTCTATTTATAAAGTTCTAGTATCTATTCAGCACTATTATTTTAAATAAATTTTTCACATAAGATTTTTTTCATTTTACATTATTTTTTTATTTAGGTTTAAATGTACTAAACTTTATAATTTAGTACATTCTATTTATAAAGTTCAACACTATATTTTTTATTATATATTTCACATAATATTTATATATATGTTACATTATATTTTTGATCTAGTTTTTTTTGACGAACAAAGTAAAAAAATCATGAAAATATTGAACCCCGGTCGGGACAAACCCCCGAACCGTCTACAACCTGATTGTGAAACAAAAATCGAGCGAACCAAATAGCTGTTTTATTTTCAGATTGTTTAACACATAGAATATTCGAATTATTTAATCTAAAAAGTATTAGAATGACATCTCGAGTAATCAAACCTACATCAATTCCGAAACTAGTAGTAACACAATTGACCTTCACATAATTAGTAACATTTGTAACCCACTGTTCAGAACTATTAATTATATCAACTGATATCAGAGCAACAAATGCCCCTAAAATACGAACACTTTTTTATTGTGAAAGGTGAGTTTTTGCGATATCCACCACCATCCCAAATATGATACAAGCCTTACAGATCTCCAAGAATATCATATAAATCCTTCTTAGAGCGACTGCCGAAACCGGCAACAAAAGACAAAAAAATATCATAACTTAAAACACGAACATCCCAAAAATATTGGCCCGACTAACAACCTTGATAACAAGGTACTCGACAAGATATCACCCGAAAAGGATTAGATCTTGGCTTTATTGAAAAAAAATGATAGATAAATAAAAGAGGAGATGAGAGAGTGAAAAGGGGCTTGATCGATTGATGGATGAAGGTTGAAGAATGCAGAAGTGGTGGCTAGAGCTCTAGTTTTGGAAGTCGATTCTCGAAATACTGGTTAAAATATTAAGTATGTCTCTCACTTTGCATTCATCTTTACTGCTAACGGTAGTTAGATAGGTCTCCTGGGTCTCCAAATAATACGGGTATATAGATATAAGGATGTTCAAATGGAAACAATCTTATAATAAAAACTAGAACTAACCTAATCCATTTCAATTAGGACGGCCCAACCCATTAAATCAGTTCCAATACGCTTGATATACATACAGCTGTAGTACATATTACCAACACAAACCCATGCTTCATCTTTGATCACCATCTTCATCTTCCATTACAACTTGTCAATTAACCCCATTATCTTCAATCTATCTCCGCCATCATCTCCGATCTACCTCCATCCGCCACCATGACCTAACACCAAAATTTTTGATCCATCTTCAATCACCGTTTATATTACATAAATCACTAATTTATATAATATGAAATATGAAGAAGATCGGAGTTGAATGTACAGGCCGCAAAGGTGTTGGTGAGTGAAATTTTGAACGACTAATGTAATTAAGAGGGGGTGGGGGAGATATATGAAATATAAAATCATTAACAATTACCAACAACAACCACTAATTTTCAATAAACTCGCCATATCTGAAATTTGAACATTGTTATTCACTAACAATCAACTAGGTTAATTTGTAGAATGGGGGTTGAATATAAATTAAAATTTTCAAGTTCATTTGTGCATGGGAAAGGAAAGATGAACACAAATGTTAATAATTTCAGGTGGGTTATTTTTTGACTTACCAACTGAGGTTTTATTTCAAAGAAATAATTTGTTACAATTACAAATATAATCTCCCAGCTGCGGTTTTCAGTGCTTCACCCAAAGGAGGAAATCTCTCTTAAGCTTTGTGAAAATGAAGAACCTATTTCTTAAGTGAAGCACTGCTACTACATGGTTTATATATCACCAAGTTACAAATCTTGTTAGACCAAACATATTGTAGTCTTTGAGGTCAAGCAAGGTTGCTTCTTCATTCTCTTTCCCGTGACGTTTGACAAATGAGGATAAATATTAACTTGATATACAGTCTGGAATATCTGTCCAAATTGTCGTGCACAAAAATAAAATGTTTCTTCTTCTTTTGAATCCAAGATCACATGCAAAGTTTATCATGGCTACTCATCTTCTTTTCAGAGATACCTATCAGCCCATGTATTATGACAGTCCTAGGTTTTTACCATTATCACGTCATTATTAGTAGTTATTATCTGCATTAGTCATTGATAGGCGCTAGCCGTAGAACTCCTTAGCCATTGGAGGTCATTATGCTATAGCTTCCGTTATCCATTGATAGTCACTTGATTAGCAGTTGATAGGATGACGTATATAACAGTTGATGTTTCTCTTCATTTAGAAGTCGGAGATTCCCTTCACTTAATCTAAATTACATTAAATCGAATATTTACATTTAGGCATCCTATTCTAGATTATTCATCGAGTCAACATGACTTCTGAATGAATAATTGCATTGTTATCTGTTTATTGAGATCTCAGAAAAGATGTTACAATGACCAGATCATTTGATGGGCTACTACTCCAATTGTTATCCCTTAGATTGATTAGCGGTTGGAAGTTACATTCTGTCTTAACATAATTATGCAAATGTAGTTTTGTTTATAATCATAATTTAGGCTTGATTACTTACAAACATGATATATGACTCTTAACTTTTTCACACTTATCAGTATTTAAGTTTGACTTAGATGCTGATGTGGACTCTATATCATTTACTGACTTAACAACATCAACACTTAAATTAAACTTAACAGGTTTTAATCGAGACTTGTTCAGTTTTACCTTTTTATCAACATATATTGGTTTGACCTTCTCAGTTTCTTTTTCATTTAATTCATCAAAATTAGATTTATTAGCATAACTTAATCCTGATCCTCAACAACCACTTTCTATTAAACCCTGAGTTGATTTTCCTGAATTAGTCCAAAGCTTGATAACTTCTCTTTATTTAGCTAATTATTTTTCAAGATAAGCATGCTTTTCTAATAATCTATCGTTAACATACACATCATCATCTCTTTCACACTTATCAGTATTTAAGTTTGACTTAGGTGCTGATGTTGACTCTATATCATTTACTGACTTAACAACATCAACACTTAAATTAAACTTAACAGGTTTTAATCGAGACTTGTTCAGTTTTACCTTTTTATCAACATCTATTGGTTTGACCTTCTCAGTTTCTTTTTCATTTAATTCATCATAATTAGATTTATTAGCATAACTTAATCCTGATCCTCAACAACCACTTTCTATTAAACCCTGAGTTGATTTTCCTGAATTAGTCCAAAGCTTGATAACTTCTCTTTATTTAGCTAATTATTTTTCAAGATAAACATGCTTTTCTAATAATCTATTGTTAACATACACATCATCATCTCTTTCTTTTTGAGTTTCTAATATGGAAACCAACTCAGTATCTAGTGATCATTTCTTTTCTTTAAGTCAGAATTTTCAATTTTGATCCTAGAATTTTCAAGTATTTGATCCCTATAACTAACATGCAGAGTTTTAAGAAATAGCCTTAGTTCATAGATATCATCAGTATAAAAAACAAGAGTAGTTTGAGGTACTTTCATCTCAGTAGTCTTAAGTCCATTATTAGTATTTTCCATGAGAGCATAGTTGACACCCTCATCAGATTCTGATGTATCATCACAACTCTTCTTTTTTGTGATCAAGGCTTGTTTCTTCTCAGCTTTTGGCTTTCTGCCATTAGGTGCAAAGTGTCCAACTCCATCACAATTGTAACACTTTATCTTTGACTTGACAATTTTTCCAGACCTTGACTCCTTCTCATCATAGTTTTTACTATAGTTCCTCCTATCAGAGTTTGAGGAATTAGAGCCTTTTCTGGAAAACCTTTTTCCTTTCTTGAAGTCTTTATAGGCCATCTTCTTGAAGCTTATAACCAATTGAACAACCTATAAAAAATATTTGCATTATTTACATGATCACTTTCATAGTCTGAGTCATTGTCAGTATTTGAGTCATCATCAGTATTTGATGACTCAGTATCAGACTTTAAAATCATAGCCTTTCCTTTAGAATGGATTTTTTCCCAGCTTTCTCCCTTGGTTTTTCTTCAACCCTGAGTGCAACCTGTCTTGCTCTAGGCCCTTTTCTCTTACTTCTTTGCTCCATCTCCAGTTCATGAGTTTTTAGCATCCCATAAATCTCATCCAGAGATGTATCTTTAAGTTCATAGTTATCCCTTATTGATGTGACTTTCAAGTCCCACTTTTCAAGGAGTGCAAGAAGAAATTTCAAGTTAGAATTTCTAGATCATATTTTTTGTCAACCAATGACAAATCATTCAACAATTTCTGAAATCTGTTATAGATTTCAGTCAAGAACTCATCAATTTTTGAGTCAAAGTGTTCATACTCCTGTGTGAGTATTGTTCTTCTATTTTTCTTGATAGCAGTAGTGCCATGACACTTTACCTCCAAAGTGTCCCAAATTTCCTCGGAAGTTTTGCATCCAATCACCCTATTTGACATGACACTATCAAGGCTGATATGCAAAAGATGTCTAACTTTTGCATCTTTCATAATTGATGAATGATCCTCAAGAGTATAATCTTTTTTGTCCTTATCAACCATCTTTTCTTCTTGACCAGGAACAACAACAACTAATTTCATGGGCATGTAAGGACCATCAAAAATCATGTTCAGATATTCATGATCTATTGCTTCAAGACACATGGCCAATCTTGACTTTCTAGACTGGATATTTATTAATATTTAAGATTGGAACCTTGATAGCTTCATATATGCTCATGTTGTGGTTGATTTGGTTTGTGGCTGATGGTGGTGGGGGATTCGGTTGAGTTTATTTATTTACCATTAATGATTGTTTTCTGAATCTTAAATTGTTTGTGTATCAACAACAAGCTATGATACCAATTCTTAGGCCTTAAATCAACTGTAGAGGGGGTGAATATAGTTAAACAATCAAACTGAATTAAAGAACTCAACAGATAAGAACAGTTTTTATATTACTGAATAAAAACTGATTACAATACTATCTCAAAGAATGAACAAATATCCTTGGGAGCTTTTAGGTTGTGTGTATGATATATCAATGCATGACACATATAGTGTTAACCTAATATATTCTTATATACTACACAGCTATACAATCAATCTAGAAGATATGTTACAAGTAAATAAGGAATCCTAATACATATCCAACTACTGAATGCTATAATAAGTGAAGTCCAACACTGATATATCTCTGCAAATATATCTTTATGTGATATCTCCTGATTTCCATTTTGACAAATACTTATATGAACAAATACCGATGAAAAGTACTGATCAACAAATACTGATGTCAAATATTGATGATGTCATCTTTGTCAAACTCTGATATCAAGTGCTGATGGCAAACTCTGATAGTTACATACCGATTTCATCAATTTTATCTAACATTATAAGATGGCAGATACAAGTAGTGGTAATTGAGTAGTCTAATTTTGTGGCCTTTGTTACTCGAGTGATTAAGTTTGTAGGGGTGTTTCAACACCTAATGTCCTAAGACCAACTGGTTTGGGAGCCATTGACCCAAAACTCGTTACATGGGTAGCATAAAAATCCTAAGAAAACAGACATAGCACAATCAATAAAAAGCAAAAGAAAAAATACAAGGTTGACGAGGTAATTGTTCTAATAGAAAAAATGCAATATTGGTTAAAAAAAGAAAATGGTCTATTCAGTTGATTCTTAAAAGATTCATCACACACTACATACCTTGGAGTTTTTGGTTCACCGTATGAGTTTGTATACCCTTGTTTGGCAATCAAGAGAAGAGTCTGAAGGTATGTATTTTCTTACAAAAATATTTGTTAACACCAATAAATGTTGAAATTGATGTAAGTGACAAGTAAGTTGATTTTGTTAAGGATTTTATGGGTTTATCTACTATAAACCCTTAGGATACAACACTTCTCTTGTAGAGATCGTCTACGAGTTTAACGGGTTCATACACCTAAAATTATCAGTGATTTCTACGGCAGTGAGATATGATTTTTCTTTATAGCTTTTGGTCTGACATATATTACTAGGTGAAATTAGTGTATGCTCGAGGAAAAGCATTATCTTAGTGTGGGGGAATTTGATAAGTGCAAAATAGTTCATATTGAGTATCATAATCCCTTACATTTTGGTAGATTATAGTGCTTATAGTTTTGGAATTGATTATCTTTGTTATTTTGTGGTGTAGGTTGATGGATTCAAGAAAATTGAGAAAGAATCCATGTTTTTTACGATTTTTAGAGTTCATATATTTTCAAGGATAACATATTTATAAGACGTGTGCACGACTTATCTCAGTGGATATTTTCAAGACTAGCATATTTAAAAGGCGTGGGCATGCCTTACAGCTTGTCAATAATTGGAAGAGTCCAACTATTATTAAATAACTCTTATTTCACTTATATTGTATCTATATTTGTCAAGAACCTTATTTAAAAAGAGGTACGCAACTTTTGGGGGATCGTCTAGGCTTGCATATCAAGAACATATCATCTTCAAAGCCACGTGTGGCTAATTCTCGAAGACTTAGCCAAAGATAATTCGAGGTTTTGATGCGACAATTGTAAGGTCTAATTAAAGTTTAATATCTTCATATTACTTGGGTATTTATATATTCTCTGTATTTCATATCATTATTATTGTGAATGATTGAGTAAAGTGCACGTTATTTGATTGTTCATAGTTGTATACAGCTATTTAAAATTGCCAAGTTTGTAATTATTTGACTAATTCTAATACAATTAGCAACTAACAACGTTAGTTATGGACAAGTAAATAAATGTTATTTTGGGAGTATATAATCTAGTCTAAATAAATTCACCGGATGTGTTTCTTGGCTAGAATTGGTTATCTTTCCAATTCTTAATGCGATGTTAGTTAATTAAATCTTATGATCGTATCTATGGTTATTTATAAATAAAAGAAATAACCTTTAGGTTGTAGATTGGTTATCGAAAAATTAAGGATAGATAGGAAGTTATGTGATACCAAAAATCATAACTAGTTTATTTGAGAAAGTGTGAAGTGTTCCTTGCATCAGTGATCAGTTGTCGAATCATTACTGAGATAATTCCTTTGACTGGATTGTTTTACATTCTTGCTCTCAAAACTTTTTAGTTAGTTATTCTTGTTCTCATTAGTTTAATAAGAATTCAAATCTCCAATTTTAATTTTATAGAATTAATTATTTTCAATCTCTTGGGTTCGACCCTGCTCACTGCTATACACAGTTATTTTGAGTAGGAATTATTTTTGGTGATTTCGACACCCATCATTATAGTAAATTGAACACGACTGAAATTACAAAATTGATATTATAAATACATCTTTTATACTTACGTAGTTATTGGGAATTAAACTATGGTGAAATTATATACTATTAAAAGTGTATAATATATATATATATATTATTTATTGGAGTTAATAAATTTTATTTAATCATATGTGGTTATATCAAATTGAAATCAAGAGTAATCATAGAAGTTATATTATAAACATCTTAGGGAATCAAACCATGATAAAATTAAAATAAGATAAATCATATGAATACATTTTATATAATTAATGGGGAATATTTAGAACAAAGTTCTATGAAAACCACTATTTCATCGGAGACCTCGGAGACCACCTACATTCTGCAATAAAAACACTATAAAATATATTATTTTATAAAAAAATGTTTAACGAATATCACTAATTTATTAAAATTGTTGAAGATCCTTCAAGTTTAAAAAGTAAAATGTATATGTTTTGCAAACTAAACAAATATTCTGTAAACTAGACATGTTTCGTAAAATAAAATATTTTGTAATATTCTACATGTCGTACACATATGATATTCAAGATTTTGAATAAAATAATGATGTTTGTAGAGCAAGACTCGCAAAATAATACATTTTGCAATGTTTTTATGCAAGATTTACTTGCAGAACATAAGTGATCTCCAAGGTCTTCAACAAAAAAATGGTATTTATAGAACTTAACTCAGGATATTTAATCTAATCAATATTTGGTACGTACTTTGATACTCCGCCACCCGAAATTACTTGTATATTTTAACTTTTACGCATATTTTAAGGTATGTTAACCTCATACCTCCTTTGATTATTTATAAAATTTTCTTTTTGTGAATAAAAATCTAAATCTTAAACTTTTATTCATAAAAAAATTGAAAAATGACTAACGGATGTATGTGATAATTTACATGTAAAAGTCAAAATTGATAAGTAAATTAGGACGGAGGGAATATTGTCACGTTCAACTTAAGGGGGTTATCCTTGGCCGTATAGATCGGTCTAAACATACATTAATAAGTTGCACCTACGATGGAACAAATGGTCCATCTGAATAGTCACATATATGCCAAATTAAGTTCATCATGCAAACAAGAAATTTATAGAAAGATATACTTCTGTATCTTCCGACTTACAGCATCACATGCTTTGTAGTCTTTTTCACAATTGTAGTTCTTGATCACTTCGTGTATCTTTGTAGGAGGGCTCAGTTTAAGTGCTCGTGAGACTTATGGACACGTGAAGTAAACCTATGTTCAGAAAACAAATCTAATATTATTTCCAAATGAATGTCATGCATCTCTAGCTCATTTTCATGTTCAGTTGTTTCCTTCATTGAACTTTTTTTTTGCAGAAACATAATCAATTTCTTGATGTTCATCCTGATTGCATGCTCCGATGCTACATCTTTGGCTTGCTTTACTTGTTGATTTACTTTCATGACCTTTATTGATCTTTGTTTATGTCGTGTGTAATCAACTTGCTGAAGATTTTTTATTTCTGCTGTTGGCAGTATTTCAATATACGTTGTTGAATTCATCCTCACTTAATTACACCCGATCTCTTTCTCATTTTTATACTCATTTTCTTGCAGAAATTCAGAAGTTTTGCTTGATCGTCATCCTGGGACATACTCGATCACTTCTGTAGAATTGCTAAAGGAGATAAAAGTATGATTTGATAATTCTCAACTAACTGTACATAGATGAGAGATGATACAATATATACAAGAAATGAGATCTATTGCACTAACAAACTTTCCCTCCAATTGACTAACTTAAACAAGTATATTTGTGACGCCCTCAAACTCGGGGTTAAGAGTGAGGACCCACAATACCACTTATACTAATATAATAACAACAGAAATATAATAAACCCCGAAACTAACAGGATCTAACATGATAAAGCATGAGATAAGATTACAACTACCAACCAAAATAATATTATTACAACCCAAAATATAATTTAAGTCAAATTATCCGATTCCGACTTGGAATCGACAGATAACCCAAAAGTATCTGATTCAGCTAATACATTTCCCACCAAATTATCATCACTTGCTCATACAACATCTACCTAATCTGGCATCTGAAATTCCAGAACATGATGAGGACTGCCAGGAACGCTCTTGCGTGCAGTGCGCCTAAGTCTGACCATCTTCTTGCTTAACTGCCATGGATAGATCAAACAAATAAATGAGCAAAGAAGCTCAGCAGGTAACTATATAAACAGTTCTAAATATCAACATAAATAACATCAACTAAGGCATTGTATCTCAAAATAAAAACTAGGTGGTAGCACTCTATCAATTTCTAGGAAAGGGTTCCAAAGGAGGGTTTCAAAAGCTTTAAGATTTAAGTTTGAATAACCAATGGTTCTCAAGTTCAATCGACATGTTTCTCAGAGAGAGTTTTACAATTTGAGAGATATACTACTTTAATCTATGAGCATCAACATAAAAGTATTGTGACAGGGTTCTTGGACAAGATTCTCAAGACTTTAAAGAAGATTCAGTTCAAACTATTCAACTTCAAATCAACAGAAAAGCATAACGTTTGATGAAACATTAAACTATTACTTTCATTATTTATCAATAAAGAACCCTTGATTAGAATATCCATATTTTAAGTATAATACGAGTGATCAGCCCGTATTGACCTCCATCCAGTCAATAAGGTACCTATGACATTATTTCAGCCTTATATTGGACTAGCCCCGCTAGTCTCTTACGTGAATGGACTAGTCCCATTAGTCTCTTATGTCTCTATCCAATATTTTAGGAATTCATTTGGATCAATAACATGTTTATCACAAGGATCAATAAAAGCATTACGAAGATTCTTTACTCTATCAGTGCATGGCAACAATAATCTCTCCATAATCAATTCATAATAGAAGGCATAATTACTTTCCTTAAAAAGCTTTCCTGTTTTACGGAATCTGAACTACTGCTACCTAAGACTTCTTTCCCTTTTCTAGCCTGAATGCCTCCGCTTCCCAAATCTATAATACAAAAAATAAACCTAATTAGAAACTTGATCGATTCTTAACGTTTCTCAGAATGTCTAACTTCTATCTCAATCGCAATAGACACTTATCTTATATACACATGCATAACATGTAGCATATAAAAGATAAACCTTTATACCCTTTATATTACCGACTATCTCGATACTTTACACTCAACACATAATCACCGATTCATATAACTCGACATTAAATTATATCAACCTATACCTTATACAAACCTATTTATTTTCTTTTCGAGAATCGGGCATGACGTACGTTATACTAAACTCAAAAAATACCAATTAACAACAATCCAATCGCTTTCTAATACATACCCTTTTCATTTCTAGTTATACAGATACCAAGAAATCAATCATTCAGTCATTCATACATATTCCACGTAACATGCAATTTGACCTCATACGATTACCAAATGTAAACTTAATACATCAATCAACTATACATGAGACTCGATTCCTTATTTCCTTTAAAATCGAATATAATCTTAGTGATCAACTTTAACAATAGAAGTCACATCTTATACATGCAATTTATAGCTTAACGTATATCATTTAAAATCAATCGAGCCTAGTCTTACATCCTACAATCATACCTATTCGAGTTTAATCAAACAATTAGAACCAAATCATTCAAAATTTTGAACCAAATAATAATTCGAAATCAAAAATATAAAATCTTCACTTAAACACATTTGATCCAAACATGCATGAACTAAAACCATATTTACCGAGCTTAACAAGTAAATCGAACCCATAATTCTTTATTTTAAAACTGAATATTTCAAGAATATCAACATGCATAATCTCGAATCACAGAACTAGAAGCAAGGATGGAACTCATTCATGGTTTCAGATCAGAAGAAGATCAAGAAATGAGAGAGAACAACGAGAGAGAGAGAAAGTACCAAGAGCTGAGAGAGAGTAAGTACCGAGAGCTGAGGAAGAAGAGAGAGAGAGAGAGACTGAGAGAACACGGGAAGAAAAAGAAAAGAAGAAGGGGATATAAGGTGGTGGTGGTGGAGGGGTGTTTTTGCAGTTTCACAAATAATTTCTGTTTTTTTTCTTTTACAAATTCTTTAAGGCATCAAACAATTAAAAGCTATTAAATAATATAAAATCGACTTGTAAAATCTGAAAATGATACAACTTTTATTTTTAAAATAAAGAATATGCAATTAAATTTCTTCCCATATTTTTAAAATAATTTTTGAGCAAACGAATTAATTTATATGGATTTTATAAATAAATCCCTAATAATAGAAATAAACTCTGTAAAATCACTTTAAAATATCAAAACATCAAATTAAATCCAACTATAATTTTTAAAAAGTCCCTAGGACTATTCTAGAGATAATAAAATAAATTTCACATTTTGATCACACTCTAATTATTTTATAGAAATATATAAGGACCAAATAATCCTTATTTTTACCAAATAAATTCTTTTAAAAACATTTAAAAACTCACAAATCACAGATTCACACACGTAACCATCAAATAACATATATTCACATAATATTAGACACCACAATTCATATTTATACACCCTAGCACATAATTCTCTTTTTAATTACTGATTATGCGAGTAACAATTACTCGATAAATCAAATAATGATATAACTTTTCACAAATACGAATCCATACAACATAAATGCACAGAGGACTCCATATTTATCATAACTTATTATAATACTCAATTTTTATCATTCTTAATCCTTCTCTTTTAATCCATCCTTTAATTAACGGGTCCTGTTCAACCTGACGGTCTGACAAACGTAACTTAACCATTTCGTTGACTCATCAAACTAGAACGAGACTTTGCCCGTTCCTTATTATTATTTCACAGAAATTTCATATAAACCATAAAATTTTTAACTTAATATTTATTCACACATAAATCTACACAGGCCACAATTATATCACAAAACTATATTTTATTCAAATATATTCGTCGCGAAAATCCCAGTCGTTACAATATTTACATTTATACCCTTAAAATTGTTAACACTATCCTGTAAGTCACTATATTGGTCAATACCCCCCCCTCAAATCGGAAGGATTGAAGATATTCAAGACGCCTAATTCGAGCAGCTGATAAGATATTCTAGCAATATAGAGAGGTTTGGTGAACAAATCTGCAGGTTGCTCAGTGGTAGAAATATGAGAAGGTATAATGAATCCAGCCTTGATTTTATCCCGGACAATATGACAATTTACCTCAATATGTTTGGTTTTCTCATAAAGAATGGGATTCTCAGCAATGCACAAAGCAGAAGTATTATCACAGTAAATAGAGATAGGTGTTGGAATGGAAAAATGTAGTTTAGTTAATAGATTATATAACCAAGTAGCTTCACACACTACATTAGACATAACTCTGTATTCAGATTCAGTGGACGACCTTGAAATAATTGTTTTCTTTTTACATTTCTATGACAATAGAGACTGACCAAGAAACACACAATATCCAGAGAGTGATCTTCTGGTCATAGGACAAGTAGCCCAATTAGCATTAGATAATATGTGAAGTAGCAAGGTACTGGAAGCTGATAGAAGAAGACCCTGGCCAAGAACATTTTTGAGATATTTTACAAGCTTCAGAGCAGCTTTCCAGTGAAGTGTGGTAGGATGGGCCATAAACTGACTCAGAATATGAACTGGATAGGACAATTCAGGACTGGTAATGGTTAGATAGATCAGTTGTCCAACAAGTCTCCTATAATGAGTACCATCTATCGAAGGTGAACCAGATTCAGTGCTTAGATGGTGTTGAGCTTCAATAGGGACTTTGCTAGGTTTAGCTCCCAGAAGGCCAGTATTCTGAAGGATATTGAGAGCATATTTTCTCTGATGTAAAACAATCCCTGAGTTTGATTTAGCAATTTCGAGACCAACAAAGAAATGAAGATGACCCAAATCATTGACTTTAAATTGAGTGTTCAAAAATTGCTTGACAGAACTAATATGAGTAGAACTTGAATCAGTGATTATTATATCATCTACATATACCAGTAAATCAGTATAGAATCCTGATGTGTGAAAGATAAACAAAGAACTGTCACACTTAGACTGGGTGAAGCCAAACAACAAAAGAGCAGCAGAAAATTTAGAGAACCATTTCGAGGAGCTTGTTTGAGTCCATAAAGGGACTTGATAAGTCTGCAAACAGGGTGCTTACCAAGGAAAGATTTTGGAATTTCAACTCCAAGAGGAACTTGCATAAACACTTCATCAAGTAAATCACCATGCAAAAATGCATTTGTTATGTCCAATTGATGCAAATCCCATTTTTTAATAAAAGCTAGTGACAAGATAGTCATAATAGTAGACAATTTTGCAACAGGAGCATATGTCTGAAAGTAGTCAACCCTTGATGTTTGAGTAAACCCTTTTGCGACAAGTCTAGCCTTATATCTGTCTAAAGTTCCATCTGCTTTGTATTTAACTTTATTCAACCATTTGCCGGCTACATCCTTCTTACCAGGAGGAAGATCAGTAAATTTCCATGTATTATTAGCTTCAAGAGCATTGAGCTCTGTCTGCATTGCGTGACACCAAAGAGGGTCTTGTGTAGCTTGTTTATAGTGAGTTGATTCAAAGACCTTGGTGGAGTTAGCAACAAATGACTGATAAGTGGAATTCAAATGGATGATTGCTTATGTGGCATGGATAGGATGTTTAGTAGAACACTTAATTAGAGTACTAGGTAGACCTATAAAGTCAGAGAATTTATGAGGAATTGTTTTATGTCTAGAAGGTCTAACAGGTGGTATAGGAGGAACATGTGGGACATATATTTCTGAAATAGGTGGAGGAGATAATGGGGAAATAAAAGTGGGAGAAGTATGAGTGATATTTTGTACACTGGGAGAAGAATTAGAATGATCAGGAGGAACAACATGCAAGTCATCCTGTCAGTCATCTATGAAGGTGTATTGAGGTAAAAGCATTTTACCAGTATTGGATATGGTGGATTCAGATTGAACATAGGGACATATATGCTCATAGAAAACCACTTCTCTGGAAATGCACTACTAGAAATATGGGATCAGACATCGGTTCAGAACCGATGTTAAAAAAAATCTGAACCGATGTCTTCGCGTGTGATGTTAAATGTCATCAGCTTTTGACATCGGTTAACAGCCAATGTCTATTATAGTGCTATACCTCGGTTTTAATATTAAATGTGATGTCTTTACAACAAATTTCAGCTTATATTACAGTATTTTTTGGTGAATATGAGTATATTATGAGGTATTTATCCATTAAAACATGAAACCTACAAGCTCTAAAAGCCATTTATTAAAATTCTTTCGAACAAACCGATGTGAAATGCTAGATCAGACATCGGTTAGATTAGTTGTCCGATGTGAAATGTTTGATTAGACATCGGTTAAATTAGCCCCCCGATGTGAAATGATGGATAAGACATGTGTGTTCTTCACGAAACCGATGTTAAATCTTTTTGTTTAACATCAGCCAGTTTCTCTGACCGATGTTATTTGACTTAAAATACATTGAGTTTCTTTTCAGAACCGATGTCAAATGACTATTTTACGTCGGGTTTTTAGTTATTTTTCGTTTAATATTATTTTACCTGATGTCTTTCTTATATTTTTTATATCATTTTATATTTACCAATGTGATGTTAATGTTTTGTATATTGTATGACATCCTGATACTGTTCACATCCACATGAACCAATTACATTTACAAACAAAAAAATACCAAACAATGCAACATAAACATAAAGCTACATTGATACCAAATTTCTTCACTGCACAACTGGAAGTAGCATAGTTCACAATTATTTTTGTATCAATAATCATTAGTGTACATGTATGTAACAAATTTAAATGGAAACTTTGGCACGCCTTGTCATTGTTCTTACAATTCCAGCACTATATGAGAGGTACAAAGATCAAATTGACAAATATGTGTTGTTAGCGTCCAGGAAAATGATGTAGTTGTATGTGATCCTCAACCAAGAGTATATTTTCTCCGCTTGAAGCTGCTTCCTTTTTGGCCCGGGTCTGGAAGTTTGCTGTCTAGAGGGCTGCTTGCGACACCTTGGTTCCCTACATTACCCTTGTCTATATTAAATAGGAAACAAGTTAAACTAAAAATTTGTGCAGAATGTGTGACTAACTAATAGTGCAGAATTAGGTCTGATCTTATGTGTAATGGTAATGTACTGTGAAAATATAGCCACATCAAAATCATCATCTCTAGAATGCACCCCTACAGTTTTATTTATTTATATTTGCTCATTAAGGGCACACTTAATTAACCATAACAAAATGAAAATAAGAAACACACAAAATAAAGAAAAAACAAATAACTCTAGATATAGATATTTTTTACAAGTAATTGGTAAATAATGATACACATCGATATTTGTTACTTATCTAATTTTAATAAATTTAATTCACCTCGGTGATCCAATTTGTAAAACTGATGCTTAATACCGATACCTTAATGGTCTGAGGAGCATCGAATCTATGAGCAGTTAACAGGGTCTACTTGCTCCTTTAATTTACAAGGTTCCTTTGATTCTTGAACATCAATCTGCTCTAAACATGTTATTAAGCAGTACTAGGTAAGTAGATGATGGGAAAAAAAGAGGAAGATCAAGGTTTAGAAAAGTCACATGTATTACAATATCTGAATCACGATCAGTCTACCGCCTTGTATCCATGGATGATCGACGCTCATTGATGCTGCATGAGACCTGAATACCTCTATCTTTGTTCTAATAAAATAGCATCAAATTTAAGATATAGTAACTCCTAGGAGTAGTATTTTAAAACAGTAAGATGAAAAATGGGAAAAGCAAGCAAAACAGTTTAGACATACCTTTATTCAGATATACAAAACATTCTTCCTCCTTTTCGAGTTATTTCAGCAGAAGTGTGAGGTATTGTTTCATGATCACTTCTTTGATAGAACTATTTTTGAATTAAAAAAAACCAAAGCATATAAAAATGATGCCTGCACACACACAGAGATTGTTTATCCAAACCCCTGTAACACCCTCGAATCTCAAATTTATCACGTATACAACCCTCGTTTTGAAGTTGCTGAGATGCCCAAAGAAGTTGCTGAGGCATACAAAATTGTAAATACCTCTGGTATTTATATGTAATATATATGCTTTTTGTTATAAACTTGAATTTTGGTAGTGAAATTTGATGTTTTATTCAAGAAAAGAGTCCACTTTTTACATGTATATAAGAGATCATCTAGATGGACTTACACAAAGGGCTTCAATATATGGAGCAGTCGTTAATATTGGCGGAATGAAGCTTCTTAGAAGGAGGAAACCCCTGTTGCATTCAAATCATATCAAATTATGTTTGTTAAGTACAGTAACCAGAAAGCCCCAAGGTCGGAGACATTTTTTACACACATTCTAAATCGATAAGATAATAACCAGCACAACCCTGTCAATAACATGTAGTAAAGTCAGCGGCCTTAGGATATTATAGTATCAGTGACACAAAACATACTCACAAGTGTACAGATTTGGAAGAAAAATCTGTATTTAAGTTGCCTCCAAAATCAGAACAATCTAGTACTTACAGTATTAATTTGTAACACTATTAAAAGAGAATTTGGTTTATATACATTTTGCATTTAATAATTACTTATATCCATTCTTGTAAAGGGTCAAAATGGAAGTATTACAACACCCGATAGCAATTTAGAAAGTTTAAAATTTAGTTTTAAAGAAAATTATTAATTGCTGAGATATTTTACACTAGATCATATTTAACTGGATCTGGCATTGATAATCAATTGACCAGGATGATTAATTTAAAAATATACATACCATATGCCATCCTTTTCGTGAATATGGTCACACCCTGTTCCCAAAATTTCTTCACCATAAATTGACAACACTCTGGCATCCATTAAATTTGTAAAGAATTTCCAACCAGTGGGGACATGGCAGAAGCAGGAAAGAAAAAAAATCAAGCCAATTTTCGGCACTGACAACCATTAATCGCTTGGATAACATTTCTGAACACCAAACCTCAAAAAATGGCAGATTTAACTTCTCGGCAACACGGTCAAGAGCACCACTTGTTGGCATAAATTTTGCTAAACCCTAAAAATTTAACAGCACGTGTAATCTAATATAAGAAATAGGATAAATCTAAAATAATGTTACAGAGGCTTCTTACTTTTGGGCCACTCTGGAAAAATGGAATTGCATTTTGCGCATTTGCTGGGATGATTGCAACTGAGTCTGAATGGGTGCCAAAAAATTCTCTACCTAGAATCTTGTTTCTATCACCGTCACCTGAGAAATTATTTTAATAAATGTATTACACACCGCTGAGGTTTACCAAAAGAATGGCATACATGACTTCACAAAAAGAAGCAGCCTGCAGGATATAAGAGGAACATCTGAATTCATCTCCAGGTGCATCAAATCCACAGCTACGCAAGTCATCAATTTACTCAAAGTCAATTAACCTTTACAACTGTCCACACTAATTACTCTGTCATCCTTCATATAAAATCAAGTCAACAATTGGTTGCAGGAAAAATAAAAATATGGTAATGAGTAAACTTCATAACCTCCGAGAAAATTTAAAAATACAGGTCAAGTTTATATGTTAAGAACTGAAAATAATTAGAAACAACGATAATGGTACACAAGACAAGTAACGTACCATCACTTGCAGCTCCAAAGTCTGGTCCATTCTCTTTATACAAAATGTTGACTAGGTCTTTAGCATATCTATCCCAAACATATCAATTTCAATGTTTTATAATAATAATTAAGCTAAATCAACACCAAACTATCTTACGTAAGATTCGGATCTCGATGTCCATGCCCAAAATTTTCGATCATTAAACATGAAAGAAAAAGACATACTGGAGTAGCTTCAAGCTTGTCTACAAAGGTGGGTTCTGCATAAGCACATGTGACTGCGTGCATTGCATCAAAAACATCATATCATTTCTAAACATCAAGTGAGATTGTATTTCAAAAAACATTAAAGAACGAATTTTATCATAATCTTACTTCCATCAGCTCCAAATAGTCAGAAACTGGGTCAACCACTTCAACACTAAATTTCCCATATTTCGTTACACCAAGATGAGAGAGGTCAACATCTAAAATATCCACCATCTTAATTTCATAAATCTGCATCAATTTTTAATTTAAATGCAAACTACTAATTCAGTAAGTACTTGTTATAGAATAGTAGGACATGAACTCATTAATCTCATATAATCTACATGTCAATACATATAACAAAAGGTACTTGACTTTGAATGGCAAGGATATTTTCAGGGGATATAAAAACTAATATGAAACTTTAAGCAATTATGAATTGAAACTAAATGTCCATTCATAAAGCAAATAAAAAACAATAAGTAAGTGATGTTCCATTTGGCTCCCAAAGAAACCCCAATTAACATACTATGTATGTATATATTACATTGATAAACAGCATATCGTAATTTCATAAAATTCCAAAAGCTCCAAATCCAAATCTTGACAAAGATCCTTAATCACCAAAAGCAGCAGACCTGTGAACAAAAATAGACTAAAGAGAAAAAAATTGAAAATCGGAGACTCGTTCAAATTTAACGAACCAAATTTGAAATTAAAACTTAATTGAACAATACCCAAAGTTTCGAAGATCCTTTTAAACTCCAAATCTATGATTTTTGTCTAATCTTACCAATTCAAAGCGTAAACTGTGCTTAATTAGGTCTAATTTGAATGCCAAATATGTATTGGTGTAACTTGGGGTTTATGAGGGCAAGTTTGAGAGAGAGAGGAAAGAGAGAGAAGATAGAGTCGCCTTAGGGTATGGGGGAAGACAGGGATAAGGGAAGTGAAGTCTGCAATCGAGGTTTGAGGGAGAGAGGGAGGGAGATAAAGATGGAGATAGAGACAGAGATAGAGAGATAGTCGATATATGGGTGTGTGAGTTAAGGGGGAGGGTGGAATAACTTTAACTTTTTTGTCAAGCGGGGAAATTTGGGTACTTAGCGGGGGAACTGAAATATTTATTAAGTCATTTTTTTAGAAATGGCTATATACAATGGTTAGTATAAATAACCAATGTTAAAGTGAAAAACATTTATTTGTTATTATTTTAAAATTGAACATAGACAATGATATTATGTAAAACCGATGTCAGTATTTATATTCAATATTGCTTTTTTTAAACTGATGTTAAACGGGCTTTTAACATCGGGTGCATTACATGCCGATGTCTAAACACCGATGTCGTATCTACTATTTCTAGTAGTGATGGAAGTATGATGGGTGTTTAAATCCATAACTAGATACCCTTTATTAGCAGAAGGATAACCTAAAAATATACATTTAGTTGCTCTAGAAAAAAATTATCAGCTCTTTTTGAAAGAGTAGACACATAGCAGAGGCAATTAACTACTTTTAGATCAGAATAATGAGGAGGAGGTTTATTATGCAATAAAGTGTGTTAGATATATTTGATAATGTCATGGCTAATATGTCTTATGTTTAGCTTTCAGATCTTGTGTGAACAGGATAGATCAGTACTTAACTGGTGATCAGTACTTATACTGGAAGTCAGGACTTAAGGATATCAGTACTTATATTATCAGGAGATAATCATCAGAAGATAGATATCAGAACTTAAGTGCTGAAGGACGATCAGATAAGGACAGTAGCTGATTAAAGGAAAGAAGATAGAGATAAAACATAAGAAGAGATATGCATGAAGAAGGAATTCCGTGAAGAATGGAATACTTGGAATAGAAGATATCTGATTGATATATTTTAGGAAGCTGAATTATATTCCATATCAATTAGCGATTATCTTGTAACTGTGTAGTATATAAACACAGGCATAGGGTTTACACTAGAAGTGTTATCATATTCGAGAAGATTATTCATTGTAACCCTAGCAGCTCTCGTGATATTTGTTCATCACTGAGAGGTAACAGTTTCATATTGTAACAGAGTTTATTGTTTCAATTAAGTTTGTTACTCAAGTTCTTTAAGTTCGATTTGAGTGTACTATACACTGTATTCACCCCCCTCTACAGTGTGTGTGTGACCTAACAATTGGTATCAGAGCCTATCTGTTAACTTACATACAGTTAAAGATCCAAACACAATCATGTCGGACACAGAAACTCCAACTAAGCCTACCAAAACTGAGGAACCACCAAAGACACAAATTCAGAGTCGGTATGAGACCATCAGAGTCCCCATACTGCGACCATCTGAATATCCCATATGGAAGGTAAGGATGACCATGTTCCTGGAAGCAACAGATCCAGAATACCTGGATAGAATCAAGGAAGGTCCTCACAAACCAACCAAACTCGCAGTTGCAGTTGCAGGTGAAGCAGCAACGACCGTACCAAAGGAGAAGAGTGATTATACGGCTGAGGACATAGCATCAATTGCTAAGGATGCTAAGGTACGACACTTACTGCATAGTGCCATTGACAATGTAATGTCAAACAGGGTAATCAACTGCAAGACTGCTAAGGAAATATGGGATGCTCTGGAAACAAGATGTCAGGGAACTGACACAATTAAGAAGAACAGAAAGACAATACTCACTCAAGAGTATGAACACTTTGACTCAAAGACTAATGAGTCATTGAATGATTTATATGATAGATTTGTCAAACTTTTGAATGATTTGTCATTGGTTGATAAAGAGTATAATCTTGAAGACTCAAACCTTAAGTTCCTGTTAGCTCTTCCTGAATGCTGGGATTTGAAGGCAATGACAATAAGAGACAACTACAATCTTGATGAAACAACTCTTGACGAAATCTATGGAATGCTCAAGACACACGAGCTAGAGATGGAACAAAGAAGCAAGTGGAAAGGAGGAAAGTCAAGGACAGTTGCTCTTAAGGCTGAAGAAGAATTCTCCAAAGCAGCTTCCTCAAAGAAAGACAAGGGTAAAGCTCTTTTCATAAAGTCTGATACTGAGTCATCAAGTTCTGAGAGTGATGATGACTCAGATTCTGAAAGCTTGCCTGAGACTGATGCTGATGAGGAGATGATGAAGCTGTGTGCTCTTATGGTGAAAGAAATCACAAAGATTGCATACAGGAAGTTCAGGAAGGGAAAGAAGGTTTCCAGGAAAAGCATAAGTTCTGATAAGAAGAATTTCAGAAGATCTGAAGGCAGAGGAGGAAAGTCTGACAGAGGAGATTACACCAATGTTAAATGCTATAACTGTGGTGAGAAAGGCCACATATCTCCTGATTGCAAGAAGGTAAAGGGTGACAAAGGCAAGGCTCTTGTCACAAAGCAGAAAAGCTGGACAGACACCTCAGACTCTGAAAGTGAAGAGAACTATGCATTAATGGCAAATGCTGATAAAGAAAGTGCTGAGAGCAGTTCTGAAGCTGCTGAAACAAAGGTACCTCAGACCACTTATGCTTTTCATACTGATGATATTAATGAGTTGAGAAGATATCTTAAAACCATGTTTGTTAGCTATAGAGATCAAACTTTAACATGTGAAAGATTAACTTCTGAAAATCTTGCATATAAGAAAAGAAATGATTTCTTAGAAAAAGAGTTAGTCATATTCCATCAAACTCAGAAGGATAGAGATGATGCTTTTTATGTTAGGGATGAAGTGCTAAAAATGAATGAATCTCTAAAAACTGAGTTAGAAAAGGAAAGAGAAATAATCAGGACTTGGACTAACTCTGGCAGAACAACTCAAAATTTGCCAAGTAGTGAAAATTGGAAAGAGGGCTTAGGTTATGGAGAAAATAAGAATGATAAAGGAACTGAAGAAATTAAGCCTGTTGTTAAGCAAAAGCCAAAGTTAAAACCTGTTAAGTTTGTAACTGTAAAGACTGATAATGAGAAATCAGAAGTTAAAGAGGAATTAACTTCTGACAAACTAAAACAGGAAAAGACAGCTGAAGTAAACATAGGCTTAATGACAAAGAAGCAGCTTAAGCATAAGCTGAAAGATGTCAAGAATGCAAACAAGGTAAAATCACCTAGGAAAAATAGGAATGGAAAGGAAGGTGTGAATAAAAGCAATGATTATAAATCTGTTCCTGATGCACCTAGGAAAATATGTCATAACTGTGGAAGTTCTAACCATCTGGCTTCTTTTTGCAGGAAAAATAAGAATATTAACTCCTTACCTTCGAAATCAGGAGTTAAGAGTCAGTCAGTTAGATACAAACCACAAAATCCTTGTTTTCATTGTGGTAGTTTATGGCATTCCATTTATACTTGTAAGGAATATCATAGTCTGCACTATGATTATTATCAAATAAAACCTTCTTTGAAGAAAGTTTCCATTGTTCCTTCTAGTATAAATTCTGATTCAAAGTCTGATAATGTAATTTCTGATAAGAAAAATGTTAACATAAACTCTGATGCTAAATCCGCTGCAAATGTTAACAAACTTAATAAGACCAACGGATCCAAGCAAGTCTGGGTCCTTAAAACTAATAATTAGTGGTCCTTATGATTGCAGGGCAACAGGAAAAATATTCTAGTTCTGGACAGTGGATGTTCAGGTCATATGACTGGAAATAAGGCCCTGCTATCAGACTTTGTGGAGAAAGCTGGCCCAAGTGTTTCTTATGGAGATGGCAACATTGGAAAAACATTGGGATATGGCAATATCAATCTTAGGAATGTCATCATTAAAGAAGTAGCTCTGGTCTCAGGACTTAAACACAACCTTCTGAGTATAAGTCAAATCTGTGACAGAGGTTATCATGTTGATTTCTTTGAAGAACACTGTGAAATTGTGAGTAAATCTAAAGGCAAAGTTGTTCTGAAAGGATATAGACGTGGTAACATTTATGAAGCTAAGCTTTCAACAAGTGCTGATGGCTCTGCAATCTGTCTGTTAAGTAGAGCATCAATTGAAGAAAGCTGGAATTGGCATAAGAAACTCTCTCATTTAAATTTTAACAATATAAATGAACTGGTCAAGAAAGATCTTGTGAGAGGATTGCCAAACACAGTATTTGCTCCTGATGGTCTTTGTGATTCATGTCAGAAAGCCAAACAAAGAAAATCTTCATTCAAGAGCAAGACTGGATCATCAATTCTTGAGCCTTATCATCTTATACATGTTGATCTATTTGGTCCAGTAAATGTCATGTCTATTGCAAAGAAGAAGTATGCGTTGGTCCTAGTGGATGAGTTCACCAGATACACATGGGTGTATTTCTTGCACACAAAAAGTGAAACTGCATCTATCTTGATTGATCATATCAAACAGCTGGATAAAATGGTCAAAGATTCTGTGAAAATTCTAAGGAGTGATAATGGCACTGAGTTCAAGAATCTGATAATGGAAGAGTTCTGCAAAAGCCATGGAATAAAGCAGGAATTTTCTGCTCCTGGAACTCCACAGCAAAATGGAGTTGTTGAAAGGAAGAATAGAACTCTCATTGAAGCTGCACGTACAATGCTTGAAGAAGCAAAGCTTCCAACCTATTTCTGGGCTGAAGCTGTGCAGACTGCTTGTTTTACTCAAAATGCAACACTCATTAACAAGCATGGAAAAACACCATATGAGATGGTGAAGAAAAAGAAGCCAAATCTGAAATATTTTCATGTATTTGGATGCAAATGTTTTGTTCTCAAGACTCATCCTGAACAGCTATCAAAGTTTGATCTAAAAGCTGATGAAGGAATCTTTGTTGGATATCCACTTTCCATAAAAGCCTTCAGAGTCTATAATTTGAGAACAAAAGTGGTCATGGAATCTATCAATGTCTCTTTTGATGACAAGAAGATCACTGGTCTTAAAGATTTCGTTGATCATGATCAGCTGAGATTTGAAAATGAAGACTCATATTCTGATACTGAAAAACCTGACAGTCTAAGTCCTGATACTACAAACTCTGACGGATTAAACTCTGATGTTATTGAAACTGTGGTGACTACATTAAAGGAAGATGCACCTATGCAGGGGGAGCATACTCAAGATTCTACCACATCTCAAGAAACATCAGAACATGCATCTGGCTCTTCAAGTTCTGATTCGTCAAGTTCTGATAAGCCAAGTTCTGAAAGAGCTGACAATCTAAATACTGAAGAATCCAACTCAGAGAGCATAGTTTCAGGGGGAGCATCAGAAAATGAAAATGAAGATAGCATGGATCATGGGGGAGCATCCAGTTCTAGAGAAAACATTCCATCTGCAAGGAAGTGGACAAAATCACATACACCTGATTTGATAATTGGAAATCCTGATGCAGGTGTCAGAACTAGAACAGGTACTTCAAATGAGTGTCTATACAATTCTTTTCTCTCTCAGACTGAGCCAAAGAAAGTAGAAGAAGCTCTTCAAGATGCTGATTGGGTGCAAGCAATGCAGGAAGAGTTGAATGAATTTGAAAGAAACAAAGTCTGGACCCTAGTACCAAGACCAAAGAATAGATCTGTTGTTGGTACAAAGTGGGTATTCAGAAACAAAACTGATAGTGATGGCATAATTACAAGAAATAAGGCAAGGCTGGTTGCAAAAGGATATTCTCAACAGGAGGGAATTGATTATGATGAAACGTTTGCACCAGTTGCTAGGTTAGAAGCCATAAGGATATTTTTGGCTTATGCTGCTCACAAAAAGTTTACTGTCTTTCAAATGGATGTGAAAAGTGCTTTTCTCAATGGAGAATTGGAGGAAGAGGTATATGTTGAACAACCTCCAGGTTTTGTAGATACCAAACATTCAGATTATGTCTACAGGCTTGATAAAGCACTTTATGGACTTAAGCAAGCTCCTAGAGCATGGTATGAGACTTTAGCTCAGTTTCTTCTGGAAAGTGGATTCAACAGAGGGACAATAGACAAAACACTGTTCTACCTCAACCATGAAAAGGACTTACTTCTGGTCCAGATTTATGTTGATGATATCATTTTTGGATCTACAAATGACAAACTTTGTAAGAAGTTTGCCAAACTAATGCAGTCAAGATATCAGATGAGTATGATGGGGGAACTTAGCTATTTTCTGGGCCTTCAAGTCAAGCAGAATGAGGAAGGCACTTTTATTTGTCAAACCAAGTATACCAGAAACTTGCTAAAGAAATTTGGAATGCAAGATTGTTCTAGTGCATCCACTCCAATGGCCACTGCAACAAAACTGGATAAGGATACCGGTAAATCAGTAGATATTACTGACTACAGAGGTATGATTGGCTCTCTCCTCTATCTAACTGCTAGTAGACCTATATCATGTATGCTACCTGTCTTTGTGCAAGATTTCAAGCAGATCCAAGAGTAACCTCACTTAACAGCTGTAAAAAGAATCTTTAAGTATCTTAAAGGAACAGCTGCTCTGGGATTATGGTATCCTAGAGAATCAGATTTTAAACTAATAGGTTACTCAGATGCAGATTTTGCAGGTTGCAAAATTGACAGGAAAAGCACAAGTGGAAGCTGCCAATTTCTTGGAGGCAGATTGGTTTCTTGGTACAGCAAGAAACAAAAGTCAATTTCCACATCAACTGCAGAAGCAGAGTATATTGCTGCAGGAAGCTGTTGTGCACAGATTCTTTGGATGAAGAATCAGTTACTGGATTATGGGTTAACATATTTCAAAATCCCTATTTACTGTGATAATCAAAGTGCTATTGCTATGACAGGTAATCCAGTTCAACACTCAATGACAAAGCACATCAGCATCAGGTACCACTTCATCAGGGAACATGTGGATGAAGGTACAGTGGAATTGCATTTTGTTCCCACAGATCAACAGTTGGCAGATATCTTCACAAAACCATTATGTGAAGCTACTTTTACAAGATTGGTAAATGAACTTGGAATGGTTTCAGGTTCTTTCTTTAAATCTGCTTAGACTTGTTCTGTGTTATCAGACTTTATGCTCAGTATTTACAGAATTAATATCATTGTGTATTCTGTGCTTAATTGATAAATGTCTTTAAGTACTGACTGTTGTCTGATATATGTTTCTAAACTCTGATAAGTGATATGTTTGTTCCAGTACCTATTCAATCCTATGAGGATAACTGTGCTAGATACTGACCTAGTAATCTTCAATAAACAAATGACTCCATGGAAGAAGTAATTATTTCAATGGAAATCTTATGACACTAGCAAATTCTGATAACTGAGCTTAGTTAAGTTCACTTTGTATATCTTATTACTAAGTCACAAATTAGAATAATGCTACTCATCTGTTAAGTTCTGATACTAGTAAAACTACTGAGTGCACTAAGTGCTGATAGACCTCTCTTATAAAAAGAAAAAGCAAAAAGATTAAAGAATAAAATCAGGTACTCCTTTGAGATCTAGAGTAAAAATGTGAAAGGAACGACCCAAGTGCATTGCTGGTATTAAGTAAATATGCATTAGAAAAGCAAAATATTTTCTTGGTGACTTTTCACACTCTATGATTACTGGTGAAATACTCTGATAATAGCATAAATTCTAATAAACAGTCGTGACTCACTTACACTGAGAAGCCACTATAAAATAGAATTTCAAAAGATGCATAAAATGAACACAAAACAGTTGAGGTGGACTCAAGCATGAACTCATTCATCAGTAGGTTTCAGGACAATGACAGATCTTTAGCAAAATTTTAGTTTTGCCTTATTTCTAAGATATACTGAAGTGAATCAGACTTTACTCTTTATCTGTTTTTAGCTTAATGCACACACTAATCACTCAATATGAATGATGAAAATTTCTGTGGTGGTCTATGTTATTTTAGATAAACAGTCATTGTGTCATTATTGCACAAATTCTGAGGACAAGTTCTAAGTAACACGTTCTGATGATTAAGTTCTGACGTCCATAACTCAGAACATGTATGAGTATTTACTAAGATGGGCATTCCTTTTTCGAGTTAAGAAATTATGTTCTGATGACTGTTAAGTTCTAGTATAGGTCTAAGTTCTGATTTCTCAGTCTCATCCTTTACTTGGCTTATCTGTGAATAAATTTTAATAACAGTCTCAGTTTGTACTCGCATATGTTGAAGTGGAAGATTAATAGTCACTATAATTAGGATTAATGGTTTTGTACTTGAACAGTTCACTGTTTCTTGTGTTTTGTGCGGTCTAGACCATGCTTCCTCTTTCCAATGACTGTTATTCTTTTTCAAAGTCTAGGGAGACGAGGTAGAATTAATTCTACCTGTCAGCATTAAATATCTTTGCGTCTCTTGGCATTTTTTTGCCTATATAAACAACCACTTCACATCAGTCTTTCCATCACATTCTTCTCACACACTTATCCTCCTTCTTCTGTCAAAAACACAATGGTTCGATACAACATGTTTTTGAACATACAAACCTTCACAATGGAGCTCAGTTGTGCCGACTGGCAGCAGGAGTGGCATGTAACAGCCATTCCTGAGGAGATCTGGGACTCTGTCCCACAGGAGGTGCTGGCTCACCTTCTATTCTTCGAGATGGATTATCATCGCCATCTGGAGCGCCTGGAGGAGGAAAGGCTGGAAGCTATCCGTCAGCAAGAGCGAATCATACGACTCGCCATCTTGTTCGTCGAAGATAGGAAGAGGAAGAGGACTTAATCTCGTCTTCTTCCTGTTCTTCTTCATCCTCAGGTCAGGCTTCTTAGCTAGGACTAAAGCTGTTGACGTTAGGATTAGAAGCTTAGGGAAAATCTTGTATTGATGTACCTTCTATTTCATATATGTATTGACTTGATATATTAATGAAAACTGTTTTTACTTCAAGATTTTGTCTCTGAGTTATTTTATCTTGTGTTGTTAAATCCTGCTTGATATTCTGATGACCATTTAAATTTTGTCTTTATTTAAGTTCTGATTCTTTGTCAGCACTTATTCATCGAAATTATCTCGGTCATTTTTAACTTGATTCATTTTCAGAATATTAATGTTGCAGTGAAAAATAATTCAATCAGTGCTAACGGTTTAAATTTTGAATTAAAACTGTGTCTCTTGATAAAAGGAACGGTTTTTCCTTGAAACAAGGCAACTGGGTAAGTAATCATTCCTGTTTTCTCGAGCCCAGTAACTATCCGTTATTACTGCATGTCTGACAAGTGTCCAACGGTAATATTTTTTTTATAAGTACAGCAGAGAGAAGATTTCTGTAATCTTTTTAATTTCTTCATCTTTTATCTCTCTTCTTACTTTTACTCTCCTTCACTTTACTTTTTCCGTTGTTTTCATACAGATATTATCTCAAACACCTAACAAGCATACTTGAATCTCAATTCTTTTTCACATGGCCCCAAAGGATTTAATCATTGATGGAGCAAAGTTTGTTCCAAACAACTTTGCTGCAATTCTTGATCATGCTGACGCTCCATCTGACTTGCACTTTGTGCAAGATCTTCTTGCACATAGTGAGGTTGGGTACGCCTTAACTCAGCCTGAATTATTTTCAAGTCAACAAGTTCTGCGGTTCTGGAGGACTGGAGTTTTTGATGATGGTGGAAAACGAGGCACTCCCAGTATTATCTTCCAAGTGGGTGATTCATCCTATGTAGTCACTCCTGGTACAGTACGAAGAGCATTACATCTTCCAGAAGATTGTACCTTCTCTATACCAGAGGAATCAGAACTTCGGGAGTTAATGGCTGAATTGGGGTATGAAAAGAGTCTGACGAAACTTGGACAGTTAAAACGGGCTAATATCAGAAGAGAATGGAGTTTCTTCTTCGATTGCATCACCAAGGCTTTTGGCAACAAGTGTTCAAATTTTGATGCCATCCCAATTCTGAGTCAGCACATAGGGTATGCTATTATCCATCAAACTCATTTTGATTTTGCAACTGGAATAATTGGTTTTATTGGGGATAGGATGACAGAGGATAGAAATGTTGTTTACTTTGCTAGATTCTGTCAACTTATTTACACTTACTGTACTGTTGAACCCCAGTTAGTCAGCACTCAAACCCCACCTTTTAAGGTTGCAAAAAGGTACTTTAATGACCTGATAAATGCTGACACAAAGAAATCAATGGTGAGACCATTATAGATCCCTCAGTCTGTGAAACAGATTCTGGTAAATGCTGATCCTGCTACTTACAAATCTGTTTACTCAAATGTTCAATCAACTCACCATAACCAAAATCCATCAATCTCAGTACCTACCTCTCATTCTACTCAACCTACCCTTAGAACTTATCTCAAATCCTATCTCTCCACTTCACAGACTACTCAACCTTCTTCTTCAGCACCTACTGTGAAGCCTACATCCTCTAAGCCAAAGAGGACAAAGACTGTTCCTCACACACCTCAAAAGAGGAGGAGAATTACTTTGAGAGATGAATCAGATTCTGAGGATCAGATTCCTTCTTCAGAACCTGTGGTAAATGAAGCTGAGAAGGCAACTTCTCAGAAGGATTCTGAAATTGGGGGTTCTAGGCTTCTCAAGAGGCTTAGACGTATGACGGTTCCTGAAACTCCAAAGGAATCCAAATCAACAAGGAAGTACAAGAAACAGAGGGCACAAAGGCCAGTTTCAGATGATGAGGAGGAAGCAGCTAAGGAAGGGGATCAGGAATCTCTGATCTCACAAGACAAGGAATTTGCTCCAGTCACTTCTTCTCCATCAACTCCATCTCAGGAACCTGTATCTGACAAGGCTAATTCACCTTCTGTGTCTCTTGTTGATCCAGGCACAGGTGCTGAAATTGATATTCAGAACCTGGTTGTGCCTGAAATACTTTTCTTAGAAGCTCCAACTGCAAATAATCCTTCCACAACACCTGTTACTGATGCTGTTCAAACTCCTGAGTTATCACTAACACCTTCTCTGCATCAAGATGCTGATGATCAGATTTTAGGTGAGCATCAGGATATGGTGGTTGATCAGAACTTAATATCAGATCAGCAATTAGAGGATGTTGAAGCCTCCATTGCTACTCACACTGTTGTCTTATCAGAAGATACTGATTCTCTAAGTTCTGATGCTGTAAATATTGGAGATACTGGTGAGGCTGCTACAACTGTAGATGCTGATGAAGCAGGTCCTTCAGGACATACTCCTCAACAGACTCTTCCAAAGTCTGAACTGGTAAAGAAGTTTGTTATCGGGGATGCACCAGTACCTTGGAGTGAAACTCCTGCAGGTCAGGAGTGGACTAAGGAATGGAACTCAGTTTCCTGTGTTCCAAATGCTTTACATCTTGCTGAGCACTTGACTAAAGCTGATGAAATGTTACATTCTAATGATTTTAAAACCCAGCTTAGAGTCACTGCATTGAGTACTAAACATCTACAAGGTCTTCATTCTAACACTCATGCAGAGCTACACAAGATTCAGGAGAACTTTATCAAACAGGAACACATTTGGAAAATTGATAAGAAAAAGTTCTTCCAACCTACCATTGACAGGGTTGCTTATATTGAGAAAACTCAAGAGAAGCAACAAGCTCAGATTGATCAAATTCTGACAAATCAAGCTTCTCAGCAATCACAACTTACTGAAATCCAGACCTCAGTGGAACTACTTATCTCTCTTTTATTACCTGCTGATGCCAAAAAGGGGGAGAAGGTAATTAAGTCCAAATGCAAAACCAACAAGACACTGCAAGGAAAGGATGATGGAAAAGATGACCAAGGAAACTCTGGAATGGGTAGTGGTCATAGTCAAGGTAGAAGGTTTACATCAAGACAAGATAGTCACAGAACAAGTTCTGATACTGGGAAAAGAATAAGTTCTGCTGCTGGTAAAAGGATAAGTTCTGATGAATTTCTAGATCTTGATGAGGAAATGTCAAGACAGTTATTTCTTCAAGAAAATCCAGGGATGGACTTGGAAAATTTAAAGGAAGAAGAAGCCAGACTTAAATCAGAGAAAGTCACATCTAAATCTGAAGCTTCTGGTAAAAAGTTACTTCCAAAACCTAAAGGCATTGTGATCAAAGAAAGGGTACATACTGAAGAAACTTTGGCTAGATCACAACCACAGATAGATCCAAGATCCAAGGGTAAAGAAAAGGTTGGTGAACCTATCAAGCCTTATGTACCTCCTGAGGAAGAAGAAATTACTGATGGAAAAGATGATCTTGTTCTGACTTCAAGAAAAGTTCTTAAAACAACCTCTGACATGGCTCAAGTTGTTCAGAGTCAAGGAATTGTGAGTTCTGATATTCAGAAGAAGCAAGTAACCTCTGACAGTGCTCAAGTTAACTTGATATCAGAAAATAGATCTAAAACACTCCTACCAGGATTCACTAAAGTAAAACAGACTCAATCTTTGAAGACTACTCCAAGTGGTTTTGAAGCAAGAGTAGTTACTGGAAAGGAAGTTAGAGATAAAACTGGATTGGGAAGTGCTGATGAAAGAAGAGTGCACAATACTACCGATGATCCAACTTCCTTGAGTGAACCAGGTATTGGAGCAACTCCTGAGAGATTGAATCAACTAGAATCTGTACAGATGGTTTACCATACCTACTTGAAAGAATACATCATGTTGTATTTCATGACAGATGGTAGGGTTTATCATATAAGACAAAATGCCATTCCTTTGAAGTATTTTGAAGAATTAGAGCATGTACTTTTCTTACTTCAAGTGGATGACAGAATAACAGAGACTGCTGCAAACTACTTAAAAGAACAGATTCAGAGACAGAAAAGGCTTTATTCTGTTAAGTCTGACAGCAGATATGTTCCAAAGTACAGAGATCACAATGGGGATATTGTTGATATGAAGCCTAATACTGCACAGATCAGAACGTATCTTGGTATTAAGGGACTTGAATTCAATCTTGAATCTGACAAAGCTTATGTTATAAGACTAGACCAGGAGTTAAGGAAAGCAAAGATTAATGATCTCAGAGCTGCAATCTTTCAAACTGGTGAAGATACTGCAGAGCTTAAAGGTGTTAAAAGGAGAATGATTGATGAACTAAGATATGCTGAGAAATGTTTGTTGAAGAACTATCTCAGAACAACTCCTGACATCAGAGAGATCAGAAGTTGATGAAGCCAAGTCAAAGATCTACAACTGCTTAAATTCTGATATTTATGCAGATTGAAGTTGTTATCAGAAGTTGAAATTGGTAAAACTTTAAGGACTGTAAGTTGTAGTTATCTAGTCTATTTCTCATGCATTTGTACTTAATGTTTTTGACATCATCAAATATCTGTTTAACTTGTATATTTTGTTAATTTACAAGTTGGGGGAGATTGTTAGATATATTTGATAATGTCATGGCTAATATGTCTTATGTTTAGTTTTCAGATCTTGTGTGAACAGGATAGATCAGTACTTAACTGGTGATCAGTACTTATACTGGAAATCAGGACTTAAGGATATCAGTACTTATATTATCAGGAGATAATCATCAGAAGATAGATATCAGAACTTAAGTGCTGAAGGACGATCAGATAAGGACAGTAGCTGATTAAAGGAAAGAAGATAGAGATAAAACATAAGAAGAGATATGCATGAAGAAGGAATTCCGTGAAGAATGGAATACTTGGAATAGAAGATATCTGATTGATATATTTTAGGAAGCAGAATTATATTCTATATCAATTAGCGATTATCTTGTAACTGTGTAGTATATAAACACAGGCATAGGGTTTACACTAGAAGTGTTATCATGTTCGAGAAGATTATTCATTGTAACTCTAGCAGCTCTCGTGATATTTGTTCATCACTGAGAGGTAACAGTTTCATATTGTAACAGAGTTTATTGTTTCAATTAAGTTTGTTACTCAAGTTCTTTAAGTTCGATTTGAGTGTACTATACACTGTATTCACCCCCCTCTACAGTGTGTGTGTGACCTAACAGGGAAGTTAGGAGCAGAACGCAGCAGAAAACGGGAGTAGAATAATAATTTTTCCAGTAAGGTGTTGGGCGCCCGCTCAGCCTGGCTGGGCGCCCGCTCAGGATTGATGGGTGGCCGCTCAGGGTCGTAAAATTAAATAATGATTTTTAGAGTTCTATTTCTGTTGGACTTCTGACTTCTGAGATAGCTGGGTCTTGTGGGGCTTCTATATAAATAGTTTTCAGAGACATTTCACGTGTGATGAATCGTGGTATCAATCAAGAAGCAAGGAGAGAAGGAAGAAGACCGTTTTAGCACATTGTGACAAAGAAGAGGAAGCATACATTTTCTTGTGATTCTTTTATTCGTTGTATCAGTGGATGCTAGTTTTCTTTATTTTGAACCTTATTACTCTTGTGACGTACTCTGGTTTAATTAAGTATTTTTATTAGTTATTCTTGTGTGTTATTATCATGTTTTTATATGAACCCATGGTGACGATGAGTTCTATCACGGGTTAATCGTGATCATGGGGTCGTAACGGATTTACTATGGAATTTTTTAGTTAGTTGTTTAATACCTTAGTTTTGATGATTGTATGATATCTAGTATCGGTTGCGCTTATTCGTCTTATGTGCGTCGCGAACATATAAGATAGGGTGTTAATCTCTTGTGAAGCGACGGTGGATCTTGAGGTTTAAAACTTCGCATGCTAGCATAGGTTCATGTATGTGTATGCATGATTAGTGGGTAACTCTAACAATTTTACTTGCCCTGTGTAATTATAAGGAATAACTTATGCTTAAATCGTTATGTTGTCAAATTCTATATACATATAGGGTCTCAACATAATTGATGCCTATTCAACTTCTATCTTAATTGTTGATGTTTGGTAGAATGGTATTAGTACAACGAAAGTTGGCTTTTATCAGTTTCGTGTTGTTTGATTAATATCATCACTGTTACATGCTAAGGGTAATAATAATAACTATTGAAGGAAGTAGTAATGAAGTTATGATCTTATGTATCTTTAATATTGTTAATTCAAGTATCAATTAAGTGTTTAATTCTCGTAGTTAATTAAAGTTAATAATTAGTTAATCAAATCTACGTGTTATTTTCTTGACATTGAGAAGTAATCATACATTGGTGAGTAAGTGTAATTGAACATAATTAGTCTGAGTCTCTGTGGGAATGAACTAGAAATTATTCTATATTACTTGTGAACGCGTATACTTGCGTGAATATTAGCGCGTGTTTTGTGACTAACAAGTTTTTGGCGCCACTGCCGTGGACTCGGCGTATTTGTTTAGTTTATGTACATACCATCAGTGGTCGTTAAGACTCCTTTATTAAGACGTGTTACTTATTATTTCCGGTTGTATTTCAGGTACTTTAGCGAGCATTTATGCAAACACGTTCTCGTACTCGCAAGAGGACTTTAGATACGGCTGAGGAGATAGACTCAGTTCTTGATATTCCGGAGAAGATAGATTTTGAAGATTCGGATAAAGAGAGTGAGCAGAAAGAACCAATAATCATGGGTGATCGTATAGTTCCGGCAGATCCAGCTCTTATAGACTTTTCTCGGCCAAAAATTTATGACATTCAGTCAAGCATCCTTCATCCGCCTATTCAGGCTAACACTTTTGAAATCAAGCCAGGCACTATTCAGATGGTGCAGAATTCTGTTTCTTTCGGAGGTGCTGCGACTGAAGACCCCAACATGCACATCAAAAATTTTGTCGAGATCTGTAGTACTTTCAAATATAATGGTGTGACTGATGAGGCTATCAAGCTGAGGCTTTTCCCATTCTCTCTGGGGGATAAAGCTAAGGACTGGTTACATTCTGAACCAGTTGGGTCCATCACTACTTGGCAAGATCTTGCACAGAAGTTTCTAGTAAAGTTCTATCCAATGGCAAAGACTGCAGCTTTGAGGAGTGCTCTTACTCAGTTTGTGCAACAACCAACAGAATCTATGTGCGAAGCTTGGGAGCGTTACAAGGAGATGTTGAGAAAGTGTCCACATCATGGTATACCTGAATGGATGGTAATCACTGGTTTCTATAATGGGTTGGGGCCCCAATTTCGGCCCATGCTCGATGCAGCAGCTGGAGGCGCTTTGTGGGCCAAAAGCTATACTGAGGCTTATAATCTTATTGAAACTATGGCTGCAAATGAGCATCAAAACCCAACTCAAATGATGATGTCTGGGAAGGTAGCAGGTATTCTAGAAGTCGATGCAGCTACAGCTATTACAGCGCAGCTCCAAGCGTTGTCTTTGAAGGTCGATTCTTTAGCCACATATGGAGTCAATCATATAGCTATGGTCTGTGAGCTTTGTGCAGGTTCTCATGCTACGGATCAGTGTTCTCTTGATAATGAATCTGTTCAGTATGTGAACAATTATCAACGACCGCGGGCGCCTGTGCCAGCTACTTATCATCCTAATAACAGAAATCATCCCAATTTCAGCTGGAGCAATAATCAGAATGCTGTTCAGCAACCATATCAGCAACCTATCAGTAAGCAGTTTAATCCACCTGGATTCCAGCAACCATAGCATTATGCTCAAAGGCAATCATATCCTCAACAAGGAGGTGCTGCTCCACCTTCTAGTGCTGATTTTGAGGAACTCAAGCTGTTGTGCAAAAGTCAGGCTGTTTCCATCAAGACCTTGGAAAATCAAATCGGTCAAATAGCCAATGTAGTACTCAACCGTCAACCTGGCATACTTCTCAGCGATACTGAAGTGCCAGGTAGGAAGGAAGCTAAAGAGCAAGTCAAAGCTATTACCTTAAGGTCTGGAAAAGTTGCTGATGCTGAAAAAGCGAAAGACGGAGAAGCTGAAGTTGTTGATGAGAAGAGAAGCAAAAGGAGAAAGCGGCGGAACCAAGGAAGACTATTATTGAACACACCCTTCCTGAGGGTAATACAGGGGAGAAACAGCTCTATCCTCCATCACCTTTCCCTAAGAGATTGCAACAACAAAAGCTGGATAAGCAGTTAGGTAAGTTTCTGGAGGTGTTCAAGAAACTTCACATCAATATACCTTTCGCTGAGGCTCTGGAGCAAATGCCTAGTTACGCAAAATTCATGAAGAGTATTCTTTCAAGGAAGGTGAAACTGGAAGACCTTGAGACCGTTGCTCTAACGGAAGAGTGTAGTGCTGTGCTGCAACAAAAATTACCTCCAAAGCTTAAAGATCCAGGTAGCTTCACCATTCCTTTCACCATTAGCAAGTTGTCTTTTGACAAATGCCTGTGCGATTTGGGAGCAAGCATCAATTTGATGCCATTGTCTATCTTCAAAAATTTGAATTTGCCTGATCCAAAGCCCACCTATATGTCTCTACAATTGGCTGATCGTTCTATTACATATCCACGAGGCATATTGGAGGATGTGTTAGTCAAGGTGGATAAGCTCTTCTTCCCTGCAGACTTTGTCATTTTGGATTTCGAGGAAGATAAGAAGATTCCCATAATCTTAGGAAGACCTTTCTTGGCTACAGGTCGTACCTTGATAGATGTGTAGAAAGGTGAACTTACTATAAGGGTGCAGGATCAGGATGTGACATTCAATGCATTCAAGGCGATGAAATTCCCTACAGAAGATGAGGAGTGCTTTAAGGTGGATTTGATTGATTCTGCGGTCACTTCAGAACTTGATCATATGCTAATGTCTGATGCCTTAAAGAAAGCCTTGGTGGGGGACTTTGACAGTGACGATTAGGATGGCAATGAGCAACTACAATATCTAAATGCTTCTCCTTGGAGGCTAAAGCTAGACATGCCATTTGAATCTCTGGGTACTTCTGATCTCAAGAATGCTGAAGGAAAGCTCAAACCATCTATTGAGGAAGCACCTACTTTGGAGCTTAAACCATTGCCTAAACACTTGAGTTATGTTTTTTTAGGTGATGCATCTACTTTGCCTGTTATTATTGCATCTGACCTTTCATGTAGTGGGGAGGACAAGCTCTTGAGGATCTTGAGAAAATTCAAATCGGCTATCGGGTGGACTATAGCAGATATCAAAGGGATCAGCCCTTCGTAATGCATGCATAAAATTCTGCTAGAGGAAGGTAGTAAGCCGACTATTGAGCAACAACAATGACTTAACCCTATCATGAAAGAAGTGGTGAAGAAAGAAATTCTGAAGTGGCTGGATGCAGGAATCATATATCCTATTTCTGACAGTTCTTGGGTGAGCCTCGTGCAATGTGTACCTAAGAAAGGAGGTATTACTGTGGTAGCAAATGAGAAGAACGAGCTCATCCCCACTCGAACAGTCACATGATGGATGGTATGCATGGATTACATAAAGTTGAACAAAGCCACGAGAAAGGATCACTTCCCTTTCCATTTATTGATCAGATGATAGACTGGTTGGCTGGTCATGAGTATTATTGTCTTCTGGATGGCTATTCGAGGTATAATCAGATTTGCATTGCACCAGAGGATCAAGAAAAGACTACTTTCATTTGTCCATTTGGCACGTTTGCTTTCCGCAGAGTTTTGTTTGGCTTATGTGGTGCACCGACCACTTTTCAGAGATGTATGATGGCTATATTCTCTGATATGATTGGAAACTGTTATTCCCAAGGAATTAACAATGAGATTTACAGAAGGGGGTTTGAATGTAAATCTTAAAACTTTTTCAAGTTTTGAGCAGTTTCAAAGGCTAAGTGTTTTGATGAACAGTTGTGTGTGAATTGCTTTGAGCAGGTGCATACATATATATATTCAAGACACAAATGTAAAGAACACAAAGGCTTCAAAAACTTTTCTGGTGGATTTGTTGTTCCACCAGAGATGTGTATTTCAGAAAATCTGTGATTCAAAGAATTGATCACAGCTGCGTCCTAGTACAAACTTGATGATTTTCTCTCTATATTTTTCTAAACAGCTCTGGAAAATTCACCATCTAATTACTAGCTACAACTTGGTTTATATATATCACCAAGTTTACAAGTGAAGACAAAAGTACAAATACAATTAAAAAGGTTCTTCACATGTTTCTTCTACATTTCTCTATCCAATGCAATCTAGGATAAACTGTGAATCTTTGGATACTTCCTTGTTTGCACCAGAATGGAAATACTGCATTTTCTTGATTCCTCCAAGAGGCTACCACATTCTAATTGTCTCTGTCAACCCATGTGCCTCTGTCAGCTTATGAATTGTCACTGTCAACTGCTATTGAACTTAGCATCCGTTGAAGCCTTCATCCATTGATGGCTTTATCCGTTGATGCATTAGCAGTTGAAGCTTTATCCATTGATGCACTCATTCGTTGATGGATGTTATCCGTTGAAGCTTTAGAGACATCCGTTGAAGCTTTGTTTCTCATCCGTTGAAGGCCTTTAACTTATCAGTTGATACTACTTCATTTATACAAAATTACAAGGCATGAAATATTTCCAATTAGCCCTCCTATTTGCATATCCACTAGTAGTCAACATGACTTCTAATTTCCCACAACATCTAAGAATTATAACTTAAATACAGAAACTGAAATGTGCTACAATACTAAACTTCTTTCTAAGTAAAGCTACTCCATCAACGGATAGCCAGAATGGTCTTATCCGTTGAGGCTACAAACACTAGATTTCTACTTAAGTGTTTTGTTTATCTTATCATCAAACTAATACACATTTTCCTAACAATCTCCCCCTATTTATGTCTACTAGAATTGTAGGCATAAATTTGGGTTTAACTTGATGATAACAAAACACTTAACAAATATATCAACTGAAATCAAGTAGAAATTCAAAAGTGCTGCAAAAGTCTATGTACTGAGATAGAATTGAAGAATTACATTGTTTCCAAGGATGCTCCTTTAGGCTGAGCAGGTTATTTTCTTTTCCTTTGATCCCTTGTTTTCTTCCCTAGCCTCCTGTCATTTTCCTCTACTTGGAGTTGGAGTTGTCTGTAGAATTCAGCTTCATCTTCTCCACTGATGTCCAACTTAGATTGCATGTCCTTCAGAGTTTCATTACTGGCAATTTTAAGTTGGTCTTCAAGTCTGAAAAATCTTCTGACTCCTTTATTGTCTCTGAACTCCATTAACCAATGAGGTGATTTATGAATTGTAACTCCATGCTCAGGTATGAGTAATGTTCTAGGCAAGGAATTAGACTCCCACCAAGTTTTCCTTATGCTGGCAATCTTGTTGAGAATCTCAGTTTTGGCAGTCCTGGTAAAGCCAGAATCCCTTTTGATAGCTGAGTAGACTCTAACCAAGGTAGAATAGCCTTCATTCAGAATTCTTTGAAGAGGCCAAGTCCTTTCCTCACTTCCTTTATACTTGAACATTAGTCTTTCTGGGAGCTGTTTGTATGCACTTATTCCCCTAACTTCTTCCAGCTCATCCAGATAGACTTCAATATCTATAAACTCTTTTATGTCATAAATGTGAACATAATCATCCTTTGAGGCTTGTGGCTTAGGCTTAGGTTTGTATTTCTGAGTGAACTTACTTGAGGTTGGGGGAGGTGTTGATTTGGATTTCCTTTTCAGTTTCTTTGGTATGGAGAGGTAGTTAGGAAGGTAGGCAAGTTGATGGTGTCCCAATCAATAGGTTCCTCTTTAGGGATGATTGGTTTACCATGGACATTTATACTAGGATCAGCAACAAAAGGTTCAGGAATTGAAGGTAGTGGTTTAGATTTTGATTGGGTTTCCACAGTGTCATTTCCACTCTTCATTTTTGCATTGGCCTTCTTTCTGTTCCCTTTCTGCCATTCCTTTCTTTCCTCCACACTCTCATCAACCACATTCCCCATATCCACATTTCTACTTTCAATCTTGTCTTCTTCACTCTTGTCTTCACTCTTCTTATTTTCTTCAGTCTGACTTGACTTTAGCTATTTTTCAAGCTTTGCTTGTGCTCTTTTGTCAGCCTTCAGCTTTTTAGCTTCTTCCTTTAACCTCATGGTTTTTCCCTCTGGGCTTTTGAGAATTTGGGATGTCCTTGCATTACACAGATACTCTTTCCCTCTCTATAAATGATAGCCATATTCATTCTTTCCACTACATTATTGGTCTCTTTGTGCTTTATGATGCTACCACCCAAAACTTTGTCTTCATCAGGTTTTGGAAGAGGAAAATCCACTTCTTTTGGTTGACCAAAGTTTAGAGGGTTCTTTGTAGAGTCCCTATTGAGTCTAGTGGATGGGTTGAGTACCATGGGTTTCAAATTCCTGAAAGAAGTTTCTCCAACCTTATTCCTCCTTACTGGCTTGTGCTCTATAATGATTGGCTCAACCTTTGTGCTATGTTTCACAGATAATGATTTTGAAGTTGTAGAACCAAACACCTGTTGCATCCTTTCATCAATTTTTCTCCGTTGCTCCTTCACCTTCATCTCAGCTGCTGCTAGCTGGATTAGATCAATTCCATCAAGCTTTCCTTTGATTTGAAGTATTGAAGAAGTAGTGATGACAGGAACTAGCACTTTGGATATTTGAATGTTTGTAGATGGCTCCCCTCCCCCTCCACTTTGTTCTCCCCCTTTTTGTTATCATCAAGGAGAGGAGGCAAGCCTTGTGCTTTAGCCAGTTACATGAGTAGACTTGTTTGAGACTGTTGATTTTGAAGAATGGTGACCACAGAGTTTTCAATGACTTGAACCCTGTCTTCCAACTTGGCCAGCCTCTTTTCAGCATCTGAATCTCTTCTCAATCTCAGTAACAAGTCCTGCATGGTACCATAGGGCATGACTGAATCCAGCTTCTCAGAATTGTAGGACTTCAAGTCAGCTATATCCTTCTTGAGTTCATCCACACTCAGATTCTATCTTAATTGTTATAGCTTCATGAGATGTAGAGAATCTAGGTGAGCTTCAAGAAGAGCCTTGGTATCAGCATTGGAGGTGTTCTGAATGGCTCTTTGGATAGACATGATTTGTTTGACTAAGGAGACATTGAATTGTCCTGGTGTTGACTCCTTTGTCAATGAACATTCAGGTAAGTCTGGAATAGAACTTGGGCCTTCATCTCCCCCTAAGTTCTTCCAACAAATGAAACAGAGTCATCATCATTAGAATTTACTCCAAATTCTTCAGATGGCTCACCAGCTGTAGAAGGCATCAAGTTGACAGCAACTTTATCCCTTTGTAGAGATTCTGAAGTATGTACTAGATTTAAAATCTTTTCTGCCTCCTCATTACCCTGAGTAGCCAACAATTGATAGGCTGTCACAGGATGAGTAAAAGTGTCAGCATCCAAGGAAATGTTATCAATTACAGCTTTGTAATGTTGCTGAAATTGTCTTTCCTTTTCAGCATCATCCACAATCATTGACTCATTAGCAATGGCTGGATCCACCCTTATACCTTCTGTACCTGCTTTTCTCTCAATTTCTCTCTTTTCTTGCATCAGGGGTTCCCCCTGGCTCACACTCCTCACACCCTCACCTTCACCTACTAAGGTGGCACTCCTCTCACTTTCTTTTGCCATGCTGGAAGAAATAGCATGCATATTTAGACTCTCAAACTCTCCTTTTGCCTGGGAGCAACCCAGCCTCTCACTCAAATTTTCACTCCCTTCCCTCAATCCTAGAAGTGATTGTACAGTAACCATGTCTTCTACACTTGGAATTGATTCTGTTGATACTCCCTATTAACGGATAGGGAGTATCCGTTGAAGTAGGAACTGATGGTATCAACGGATAACTGTTGTTAAGCTTATCCGTCGAAGAACAACCACTTGTCAACGGATGAGAAATATCCATTGAAGAAAGAAAAAAAGTAGAAATTGAAAGTGACATGATTGTTGAATCTATGTGGATTGATTTTAATATAGGGGACACAGATTCTTCAACCAAATCTGAAAGAATTGGCTGATGATCCAACAAATCATCTAAAAGATGATGATCACCAGTATTTGAGTGGGGCTCCTCCCTGAGTTGTAAAGAGGGAGAATCAGGAATTGATGTGAATATCATGTCCACATCCAGAGATGGTGATGGAGAATTTGGTGATTGATGTGTGTCAATTTTGAGAGAATGGGGCTGTGACTCCGTATTTGTTGGAGTCACATCAAGCTGAATTTGAGAAGGCATAGATACAGGTGGGTATATCTGTGCAGTGTGTGCACCATGTGTGGAAACTAAGGTTTTGACCCTCTTTCTTCTTGTAAAGGCTTTTACAGGAGAGTGTGTGGCTTCAGTGTCCCTCCCTCTTTTGTTCTGTGTCCCTGGTTGGGGACTATTTTCAATAGCTGCACCCTTTTGGGAGGATGCAACTAGGGATGAGTTTGAATCTTTTTCAACCACCACAGTCTTTTGAGAAACTGTGGCTTGGCTAGCTGGGGTATCACTCACCTCTCCTACCTTATCCTGGGGGGTTTCTTGATGTTCACCCCTCCCTTCAAACTCACACCCTGTTCACTCCCCTCAGGGTTTATGGTAGTTGTTACAACTGTTGTCTTTTGAGAAACAACAGAGGTGGCTTTCTTTGACTTTGTTCTTGAAAATTTAGGTTTGGTGGCTTTGATAGGAATCTGTTCAGACAAAGACACAGATTCCATGGCCACTCTTGAAGGCAAAGAAATAATGGGGTTGGAAGTAGGAGGAGTTGAAGAAGTAGTTACCTCACTTACCTGAGGTGCATTCATTATTGGTAGATATACCAATGGCACCTGATTGTTGAGGTTAATTCGCAAAAGGTCTGCAAGAACCCTTTTCTCTTATGCCCAACACTTGAGTTTATTACTCTCATTGGTTATGACCAAACCTTCAGCAACATGGTTAGCCAATAACATAGAGAATCTAGCATAGTAGATGTTATGAGGTCTATTAGCTTTGTTCCCTAACCTGGTACCCAATTCTAGCATAACATAGTTGCTAAAATTAAAATACCTATCAGAAACTAGCATATAGAGCATATTAACGAGAGATGAAGTTATTGCATCAAAATTACTAATTTTCCCAGAGAAAACCTTGATAAAGGCATCACCAAGAAAACTCCATTCTTTCCTAAGGCCTTTCCTTCTAATACTCCCTAAACTAGCAGAATCAAAAGAATAGCCTATGGAATCTAACATGCTAGATACATCATTATCAGTATGTGGTGTCATGGCATTGTTCTCAGGTAGTTTGAAACAGGACTGTATATCATCACAGTTAATACAGTAATCTTTACCTTTGAGAGAGAAGGTGATGGTCATATCTGTGGGATTGAACTTTGCAGTTGTCCAAATCTCCTCAATTACCTCATAGTAAATAGTTGGGGCTTCCAGCATTGCATAGCTTAGTTTGCAGTTTTTGATGAAGTCCATCATCTTGTGATAATCTGAGTGGGCTTCATTCTTTTCCACTAAAGCTACCAATTTTTTTTTCTCATAGACAAATCCAGACTGGGACATTATCTTTACTACTGGTGCCATTGTAGTGGGTAGAGGTTTCAGAGAAAAGTTGAGAGTTTTGGGAGAGAAAGAGAGTAAAAGCTTTTGAAAAATTGCAAGAAAGCGTAAAGTGAAAATAAGAATTTAAGGGGCTTTTATACTTTCTCAAATTAAAACGTAAGGAAAATGATTAAACAATATTTTTAAGTAAATTACAGCCGTTTGAGAATAAAGAAAACTGTATGAATTCTAAAAACTGCCTTTAATACACATACATACAACTGTGTATATATATATGTATCAACGGTTAAGTAAAAGAATCAACGGTTGTGACTTACTTAAAATAACTGATGTGACACTTCAACGGATGAGGTAAGCATCTATCCATTGAAGATTAACACAATTTATCCGTTGAAGGATAAAATTACCAGAAATGTATTTGTCTTTCAACGGATAATGAACCTCCGTTGATAGAACAATTTTGGCTTTCAACGGATAGGGAATATCCATTGATAGAATGATCTTTACTTAAAGCCAACTTTGTTCTTGCAACAAATTCATTTCAGGCTACAAAACAAATTATAATAAGGACATGAATTATGAATAATTAAGCATACCTAGCTCACTTACTAATCTTGTGAATGTTGATTCATCAAGTGGCTTGGTGAATATGTCTGTAATCTGCTTTTCACTTGGAATAAAATGAAGTTCCACTATACCATTCATCATATGTTCCCTTATGAAGTGGTACTTGATGTCAATGTGCTTGGTTCTTGAGTGTTATACTGGATTTTCAGTAATGGCAATGACACTTGTGTTGTCACAGAATATTGGAATTTTGTCAATAGTTGATTCCTCATCCACAGTATCTGTGCACAGCAACTACCAACAGCAATGTACTCAGCTTCAACTGTTGATGTAGAAACAAAATTTTGCTTCTTGCTGAACCATGACACAAGTTTATTCCCTAGAAATTGACAGGTGCCAGTTGTACTTTTCCTGTCTATTTTGCAACCTGCATAATCTGCATCTGAGTAGCCAATTAGATCAAAACCAGACTCTCTAGGGTACCAAATTCCTAGATTTGGAGTCCCTTTGAGATATCTGAAAATTCTTTTAATAGCCACTAGGTGAGATTCTTTAGGGTCAGCTTGAAATCTAGCACAAAGACATGTAGAAAACATTATATCAGGTCTACTAGCAGTTAAATATAGATATGAGCCAACCATGCCTCTATAGTTTGTAATATCCACATACTTTTCAGCCTTGTTTAATTCAAGCTTGGTGGTAGTGGCTATGTGAGTTTTTGCAGATGAACAATCCATTAAGTCAAACTTCTTTAAAAGATCATAAATATATTTAGTTTGACTAATGAAAATTCCATCACTAACTTGTTTAACTTGTAAACCAAGAAAATAAGTTAGCTCTCCCATCATGCTCATTTCATATTTACTTTACATTAACATATTAAACTTTTTGCAAAGCTTATCATCTGTAGAACCAAATATAATATCATATACATAGATTTGAACAAGTATTGTAGAGCCATTAACATTTCTAAAGAAAAGAGTTTTGTCAACAGTACCTCTTGTGAAGTAATTATCTAGGAGAAATTTTGACAAAGTCTCATACCAGGCTCTAGGTGCTTGCTCTAGTCCATATAGTGCTTTCAACAGATAATACACATAGTCTGGAAAGTTTGGATCTTCAAATCCTGGAGGTTGGCTTACATAAACTTCTTCCTCCAATTCTCCATTCAGAAATGCACTCTTGACATCCATTTGATAGACTTTGAAATTGGCATGGGCTGCATAGGCTAGAAAGATTCTGATGGCTTCAAGTCTTGCAACTGGAGCAAATGTGTCATCAAAATCTATTCCCTGTTGTTGAGAATAGCTCTTGGCAACCAATCTGGCTTTATTCCTTATGACAATGCCATTTTCATCCATCTTGTTCCTGAATACCCATTTTGTATCAATAGAGCTCTTTTTCTTTGGCTTGGGTACCAGCTTCCATACCTTGTTCCTCTCAAATTGGTTTAGCTCCTCTTGCATTACTAAAATCCAATCTGGATCCAATAGAGCTTCTTCCACTCTCTTAGGTTCCTCCTGTGATAGAAAACTATTGTATAGGCATTCATCTTGAGTAGCCCTTCTAGTCTGCACCTTAGATGTTGCATCACCAATGATCAATTCAAAGGGATGATTCTTGGTCCATTTCCTTTGAGGTGGTAGATTAGCTCTAGATGAGTTTGCCTCAGTATTGTCATGATGTGAGATAGAGTGTTGATTGGATGAAACTCCCCCTGAATTACTGATCCTTTGAAAGGAACTAGGAGTTCTATCAATTGATAAAGTAAATTTATTATCCGTTGATAGACTATGATCAACGGATGATTCATTATGTACTTCAACGGATGATGCACTTTGTCTTTCAATGGATGCTGCATTACTTCTATTAACGGAAGCTGAATTATGACTTTCAACTGATGCAGCATTATGTGCATTATCCAAAGGCAAATTTTGAATTCTTTTCAAGGTGTCTTCTCCATCATTCTCATCTTCACCATCATCACAATATATCTCAATGTTGTCAAATTTGAGTCCTTCATGATGTCCCTCATCTGTTAGTCCATCAATCTTTTTATAATCAAACATAACATGCACAGATTCCATGACAATGTTGGTTCTTAGATTATAGACCTTATATGATTTTCCAGCAGAATAACCAACAAATATTCCTTCATCAGCCTTTGCATCAAACTTCCCTTTGTGATCAGGTTGATTCCTTAGAATGTAGCATTTGCAACCAAAGACATGAAGAAAGTTCAGAGTTGGTTTTCTTCTCTTGAACAATTGATAGGGAGTCATGCCTTTTGCCTGATTGATTAGAGAAATATTCTGAGTGTAACATGCACAGTTAACAGCCTCCGCCCAAAAATATGTTGGGAGTTTTGACTCTTCAAGCATTGTTCTTGCAACTTTAATTAGTGATCTGTTCTTCCTCTCCACCATACCATTTTGTTGTGGAGTCCTTGGAGCTGAGAACTCATGCATGATCCCATTTTCTTCACAGAACAACCTCATGGTAAAATTCCTGAACTCAGTTCCATTGTCACTCCTGATATTCCTTACTTTGAAATCTGGATGATTGTTGACTTGCTTGATGTGATTGATAATGATTTCACTAGCTTCATCCTTTGATCCAAGAAAGTAGGTCCATGAAAACTTTGAGAAATCATCTACAATCACTAGGCAATATCTTTTCCTTGAAATTGACAATACATTGACTGGTCCAAAAAGATCCATGTGTAGCAGTTGTAATGGTTCATCAATTGCTGATTCAAGCTTCTTACTAAATGATGCTCTCTTTTGCTTTCCTTTTTGACAAGCATCACAGAGTCCATCCCTTGAGAATTCCACTAGAGGCATTCCTCTAACTAAGTCCTTTTTGACTAGATCATTCATTGTCTTGAAATTCAAATGGGACAGCTTCTTGTGCCATAGCCAACTTTCATCTGGACTTGCTTTGCTGAAAAGACAAGTAATTGATTCTGCATCTGTAGAGTTGAAGTCAGCCAAGTACACATTCCCTTTTCTAACTCCAGTTAGAACCACTTTGTTGTCCTTCTTACTTGTGACAACACAGGCTTCAGAATTGAAGGAAATAGTGTTTCTTCTGTCACATAGTTGACTAATGCTCAATAGATTGTGTTTGAGACCATCAACTAATGCAACTTCATCAATGATGACATTTTCTTTTGAAATCAAGCCATATCCCATAGTGAACCCTTTGCTGTCATCTCCAAAGGTTATGCTAGGGCCAGCTCTCTCCTTGAACTCTGTGAGCAGGGTGAAATCTCCTGTCATGTGCCTTGAACAACCACTGTCCAAGTACCATAGATTCCTTCTTTTTCCCTGCACACAACAAAATCAAATCAAGTTGATTTTGGTACCCAAGTTTCCTTGGGTCTAGCCTTATTAGTCTTTTTCCTAGACTTCATACCTCCTGCATCTTTTGACTTAGGTAACTTTGGGTCAACCTTGGTCTCAGATGTAGTTGGTTGAAGTGTAGGGTTAGTCATAGAATCATTTAACACATTTGGTTGAATTTGATAAGGTATAGATTGTGCAACCATATTATTCCTCATAGGCATGTTGTATGGCATTTGAGGCATACTGAATGCAGCAAAATAAGGATTATTAACATATGGTATGTTTACAAAATATGCATGAGGATTCTGTTGAGACATAACAAGCATAACATGCAGAGGTGACATAGACATGTTAGGCATGGAAGGAGTTAAAGGCATGGGAGCATTCTTAACAGACTTGCAGTTAGCAGATAGATGATTAACACTTTTATAATGCACACAACTTTTTCTAGGAGCATACTTATCAGGTGTGTAATTGTTATGTTTGTTAATCCCTACCTTCCCATTTCTATTAGATCTCCTTTTAGTTTCCTTTTTTATCCTCAACCATCTTAAGCCTATTTTTCAACTGATCTAAAGTCATGTGTCCTATATTCACTTTACTGGCATCTTTGGATGTGCTAGCTTCTTCTTTGACAAAGTTCTTGGAAGTTGAACCAAACTTCTTATTGAGATTTTTCAAATTGTTCTTTTTAGAATCACTTGCCTGTTTCAATTGATGAGCCTTCAACGGATGCTCCTTTTCTTCCTTCAACAGATAACTTTCATCATCCGTTGATTCCACATCCGTTGATAATCCATCAATTAATTATACTTCCTTTTTGTTTTTCTTCCAGGCATTCTCACAGAGTGATTCAATTCCCTGAACCTTGACAATCTGAGCACTAACATCCCTAGATGTTTTCCAGGCCTTGATTACATCTTGTTCACGTTCTAATTGTTTAGAGAGAATTTCTACTTTCTTAACAGATTCTTCTAGTTCACTCTCAACAGATAAGCATTTGATTTTAATCTTTTCAAGATCAATTACCTTACCCTCTAACACAGCATTCCTATCACTTAAAAACAAATTATTCTCTTTAATTCTTGTGTTTGCTTTAGCTAGTGATTTAAGGGAAACACGCAAATGATATAATTCATTGGACATATCATTTATAGCTTCATTGCATTCAATCTTAGAAAGCTGAGAGAGATCAGTAGTAATTACCTGGTTGCTTGATGAACTAGTTTCATTTTCATCAGAATTAGCCATCAGGGCTAGGTTGACATATTCCATATCATCATCTTCATTGGCTCCATCTGCTGCCCAGTCATCCTGAGTCAGAAAAGCTCTTTCCTTTTGTTTGAGCAAATCGAAATATTTCTTTTTGTAATCCACTTGCTCAAATTTCTTCTTATCAGAGGTTGACTTTCTACACTCATTTGCAAAGTGTCCACTTATGCCACAGTTATAACATTTGAACTTAGATTTGTCCACCATGTTCTTGTTTGACTTAGTGAATTTAGCATTTTTCTTGAATTTCATCTTTGCAAACCTCCTGGATAGAAAATCCAGATGTTCATCAACATCATCAGAGTCATCTTGACTGGAACTATCTTCAACCTCAGCTACTTGCTCCTTTCCCTTGATTGATTCTGATTTGTTTGTGCCAATTTTGAGACTTTGTATTGTCTTTTCTTCATTCCTGGTTTCAGTCTTCTCATTGTCAGCTACAAGTGCAACTGATCCACCTTTTCTCTTTCCCTTTTCTAACAGCTCATCTTGCTCCATTTCAAGTTCATAGGTCTTCAAAATTCCATATAATCTTTCAAGTGTGAAGTCCTTATAATCTTGAGAATTCCTTAGTAAAACAGTCATAGGCTTCCATTCCTTTGGTAGAGACCTCAGAAATTTTAAGTTGGAATCCTTGACTTGGTACACTCTACCATACAGCTTCAATCCATTCAACAGTTTCTGAAATCTATTGAAGGTATCATTCAGTGATTCTCCTTCCTCAAAATGAAAGTATTCATACTGTTGAATGAGAAGCTGCATTTTGTTTTCTCTAACTTGTTCAGTACCTTCACAGATAAGTTGCACAGTATCCCAAATTTCCTTATCAGTTTGGCTGTTAATGACATTATCAAACATATCTTGATCTAGGCCATTAAACAAAATGTTCATGGCTTTCTTGTCCTTGTGAACCTCTTCAATATCTTCATCAGTCCATTCTGCTTTTGGCTTGGGAATAGACTGTCCAATAGCAACTGTGGCAGTTACAGCTGTGGCCACCTTGTGAGGGATGTGAGGACCGTTTTCAATGCAGTTGATGTAGCTTTCATCTTGAGAGAGAAGATGTAGATGCATCTTCACTTTCCAGTGATGATAATTATCTCTTTCCAGGATTGGAATCTTTACACCAATATCCTTCTTATTCATGATGTTAGTAGAATAGATCTTTAAACTCTTTGTAAGTTAAGAGCTAGCTCTGATACCAATTGTTATTCCCAAGGAACTAACAATGAGATTTATAGAAGGGGGTTGAATGTAAATCTCAAAACTTTTTCAAGTTTTGAGCAGTTTCAAAGGCTAAGTGTTTTGATGAATAGTTGTGTGTGAATTGCTTTGAGCAGGTGCAGATAGATATATATTCAAGACACAAATGTAAAGAACACAAAGGCTTCAAAAACTTTTATGGTGGATTTGTTGTTCCACCAGAGATGTGTATTTCAGAAAATCTGTGATTCAAAGAATTGATCACAGCTGCGTCCTAGTACACACTAGATGATTTTCTCTCTATGTTTTTCTAAACAGCTCTGGAAAATTCACCATCTAATTACTAGCTACAACTTGGTTTATATATATCACCAAGTTTACAAGTGAAGACAAAAGTACAAATACAATTAAAAAGGTTCTTCACATGTTTCTTCTACATTTCTCTATCCAATACAATCTAGGATAAACTGTGAATCTTTGAATACTTCCTTGTTTGCACCAGAATGGAAATGCTGCATTTTCTTGATTCCTCCAAGAGGCTACCACATTCTAATTGTCTCTGTCAACCCATGTTCCTCTGTCAGCTTATGAATTGTCACTGTCAACTGCTATTGAACTTAGCATCCGTTGAAACCTTCATCTGTTGATGGCTTTATCCGTTGATGCATTAGCAGTTGAAGCTTTATCCGCTGATGCACTCATCCGTTGAAGCTTTAGAGACATCCGTTGAAGCTTTGTTTCTCATCCGTTGAAGGCCTTTAACTTATCAGTTGATACTACTTCATTTATACAAAATTACAAGGCATGAAATATTTACAATTAGCCCTCCTATTTGCATATCCACTAGTAGTCAACATGACTTATAATTTCTCACAACATCTAAGAATTATAACCTAAATACAGAAACTGAAATGTGCTACAATACTAAACTTCTTTCTAAGTAAAGCTACTCCATCAACGGATAGCCAGAATGATCTTATCCGTTGAGGCTACAAACACTAGATTTCTACTTAAGTGTTTTGGACATTCGTATGATGAATGTTTAAATAATCTTCGTGCGATGCTCAAAAGGTGTGTGGAAACTAATTTGGTGCTCAATTGGAAAAAATGTCACTTTATGGTGCGTGAAGGCATTATTCTTGGGCATAAAGTCTCTAGCAAGGGTCTTGAGGTGGACAAAGCCAAGGTGGGAGTCATTGAAAATCTTCCACCACCTATTTTTGTGAAAGGAATCCGTAGTTTTCTTGGCCATGCGGGTTTTTATCGGCATTTCATCAAGGACTTCTCGAAGATATCTAAGCCATTGTGCAACTTGCTCGAGAAAGATGTGCCTTTCAAATTTGATGATGAATGTTTGGCGGCATTCGAGACTCTCAAGAAGAGTTTGATAACTGCACCAGTTATTACGGCACCTGATTGGAAAGAGCCTTTTGAGATGATGTGTGATGCGAGTGATTATACGGTGGGAGCAGTTCTTGGGCAGCGCAAGAATAATCTTTTTCATGTGGTCTACTATGCTAGTAAGACTCTAAATGGAGCTCAAATGAACTACACCACTACTGAGAAGGAGCTCTTGGCTATTGTCTTTGGTTTCGAAAAATTTCGATCTTATCTGCTTGGGACAAAGGTGACAGTATTCACTGATCATGCTGCCATTCGCTATTTGGTCTCAAAGAAGGATTCGAAGCCCAGACTTATTCGTTGGGTGCTCTTGCTACAGGAATTTGAGTTAGAGATCAAGGATTGAAAAGGTACTGAGAATCAAGTAGCTGACCATCTCTCTAGATTGGAGAATCCCGATTCTACTTCTTATGATAAGACATTGATCAACGAATCTTTTTCGGATGAGCAGTTGTTCGCAATTCCGGAGGAAGAGCCATGGTTCGCAGATATTGTGAACTATCTTATCATCAATATAATGCCTCATAATATGAATGCAGCTCAAAAGAAGAAGTTTTGTGCATGAGGTGAACTGGTACATGTGGGATGAACCGTATTTGTTTAGACAAGGAGCTGACTAGATCATCAGGAGATGTATCCCATTCTGTGAGACGGAGGGGATATTACGAGATTTCCATTCCATAGTTTATGGTGGACATTATGGTGGTGAAAAGATAGCAGCTCGTATTTTGCAAGCAGGTTTTTTCTGGCCTACTTTGTTTAAGGATGCACAGCAGTTCATTTTAAGGTGTGATCGTTGTCAAAGAGTGGGGAATCTTACGAGGAAGGATGAGATGCCGTTGAATGTGATGTTTGAAGTCGAGGTCTTTGATGTTTTGGGAATCAATTTCATGGGACCATTTGTCTCGTCCTGCAATAATCAGTACATCTTGCTGGAAGTCGATTATGTCTCAAAATGGGTAGAAGTCAAGGCTCTACCGACCAATGATGCAAAGGTAGTGTTGAATTTTCTTCATAAGCAGATTTTCACAAGGTTTGGAATGCCATGAGTAATCATAAGTGATGAGGGGTCGCATTTCTGCAACCGTAAGTTCACTTCTATGATGCAGCGCTACAATGTGAATCATCGTGTTGCTACTGCCTATCATCCGCAAATGAATGGTCAAGCTGAAGTGTCTAATAGAGAGATCAAGCGTATTCTAGAGAAAGTTGTTTGTCCGTCAAGGAAGGATTGGTCTTCAAAGCTCGATGAAGCTATTTGGGCTTGTAGAACAACATACAAGACTCCACTTGGGATGTCCACATTTCAACTTGTTTATGGTAAGGGATGTCATTTACCTGCGGAGCTTGAGCATAAGGCTTATTGGGCGTCGAAAAAGTTGAACCTTGATCTAGATGCAGCAGGGAAGAAGCAAATGCTTCAGTTAAATGAACTTGATGAATTTCGACTCCAAGCGTACGAGAACAACAAAATGTACAAGGAAAAAGTGAAAAGGTGGCATGACAGGAAGCTATATCCTAAGTCATTTGTGCCGGGGCAGCAAGTTCTTTTATTCAACTCTCTTATCCGACTTTTTCCTGGAAAGTTGAAATCAAGGTGGTCTGGACCTTTTATTGTCAAAACTGTGTTTCCACATGGAGCGGTGGAGATTTTTGAGAATGATCCGGGCCAAGCATTCAAGGTTAATGGTCAGCGATTGAAGCATTACTATGGGGACATGGCAAACCGAGAAGTGGTTAGTTCCGTTTTATTGTCAACTTGATCAAGGTACTCTACGTCAAGCTAATGATGTAAAAGAAGTGCTTCTTGGGAGGCAACCCAAGATTTGTGACTATAGGAACCCTTAGAAGTTAGTAACCTATCCAAAACCATAAAAAAATCAGAAAAATTGTGCAAGAAACAGTATTTTCCAGAAACCATCTGGGCGCCCGCTCAGCTTTGTTGGGCGGCCGCTCAGGATGCTGGGTGCCCGTGCAGCTTTGCTGAGCGGCCGCTCAGCCCCCGACTGTTGGAAAAAAAATTTGCCTTCTAAAAAATCCAAAAAAATCAGAAAAATTCAAAAACAAAAATACAACCCACAAACCATGATTTCTTTTCCCATAACCCACATTTTTTCCTCACAACCCCACTCTTATTCAATTTTTAACCCTAATTCCTACCCTATATATACATACAACTCCTCCATATACACTCCCACATACTTTCAACTTTAAAACTCTCTCATACACTCAAAACACAACTCTTAAACACTTTTTCTCAGTTTTAATAGCACCCAAGAGATCCCGAACTATTGATAGCAGCAGCGCCGTTCCTATTGCTGATTCTTTAAGGGGAACTGCTGCGAGACCTCGTTTATTTGATAGGGCTGCTGAGGAGGAGTATACTAGGCTTCTGCTAAGCCGATTTTGAAGGAGAGGGGATTCTTACCATCGGGGAGGGATGGTGAGTTGTTGCCGATGATTGCTGAAAAGGGGTGGATTTCTTTTTGTGAGTCACCGGAGGCGGTTCCGATGAGCGTGGTTCGTGAGTTTTATGCGAGCGTAAAGGCTGAAAAGAATGGGTTTACTGATGTTCACGGGATTACAGTTGATTATCAGGCCGCGGCGATTCGTCGTGTGATTGGACAGCGACAACGGAAGTTAACGGAGGAGAATTGGAATGAGAAGAGTGATTGGATAGCGACAACGGAAGCTAACAGAGGAGAATTGGAATGAGAAGAACCCCGGGAATTTTGATTTGGATTTGATTTGTGCTACTATGTCAGCCGGGCACGGTTTGGAAGTTCAAGACCGGAACTAACGAGTATCGTTCTTTTCCGGTGATTGCGATGAATAGGTATGCCCGTGCATGGAATGCCTTTATTTGTGCTAATATTCTGCCTACTTCTCATGCACATGAGGTTACAGTTGAGCGAGCAAGGTTGTTATGGGGTATTTTGAATGAGGAGTATTATATGGACCTTGGTGAGTTCATCTACCAAGGGATTTTGAAGTTTTTGAGGGGAGCGAAGCACATGAACATCCCTTATGCATCTACTGTAACGAAGCTATGCCGAGCAGTGGGAGTTCATTGACCTTCTCACGAGCAGTTGCAGATGTCGGCCGCTCCTATTGATTCAGCAACTCTGAATGTGATGCAGGAGTGGACGGGTAGAGAGCCCGAGGAGCATGGGTTGGGTTTTCATCTTCCAGGAGGACGTCCAGCAGCTGGTGCTACCATGGCTAGGCCGGGTCATGATGAGGCAGGCTCTTCTAGAGCTCAGGAGGGTGCTGGGATGGCTGATACCCAGTATAGGAGGCTGTCGAGGAGGATGGATGCGATGTATGAGTCACATAGTAGGTTCGCTCAGGAGCTCACCCTTGCACTTGGGACTGCTTTCAGAGGTCTTGGAGCTGACATACAGTGGCCCATTTTTGGTGAGGACTCTTCTTATCCGCCTCCTGATACTCCACCCTCTGATGGTGATGATGATGATTTCTCCGAGTAGGTATACCCTGTGTTCCTTTCTACTACCTTCAATGGGGACAGTGAAGATTTTAAGATTGGGGGTGGTAGTTAAGGAATATTTTTATGTGTATGTCATGTAGTTACATATTCATGATAGTTTAGTTCATATAATTGCATATTTTTGCCATATAGTTTTTTTTTGTTTTTTTTATAGCTTTATTTATCATGTCATTTAGCTCATGCATATACCATGATCCCTTTTGCGTTGCTTTACCGATTGATTTGTGATATTGATGCGAGTGTAGTGATAGTGTTAGAGTGATGTTGAGTCTTGTAGGTTGACATGCATGCTAGAAACACTTGTAATTTCACTAAGTCTTAGAGTATGCTTAATGACTAGATTGTTGTCATGGTTTGATGGTTTTTGAGGTTAATCTATTGATTATGCTTAGAATTTATGATAAGCTCTTAATGATAAAAAGCATGAAAAGAAAAAAATGGAGTAAGAATTGGAATTCATTGCTAATTGTGGCTAGGCGTCAAATGGCTAGTAGCCGGCTCGTATTTTTATGCGAGTAGTCTAGGGTTGAACAAGATGGAACGAAACGCACTTGCTCAGAAATTTGAAAAAAAAAATAAATAAAAGAAAAAAAAAAGAAAAAAAAACAAAGGAAAAAATAAAGAGTTAATGCATAATTGATCACGAGTGGGCTCTTTGGTATTCGAGTTATTAAGTTCTTAGGGGACTTTGTGCCTAGTGACCTAAGGCTTTTATAGTCTGGGATCCGCTAACCTAACGCTCGCTAAATGGATGCCATTGTTTTGTGGACCTCACTTATTGCACGGTCAAATAAGCATTTGTTGTTGTGTTGAATAAAAAGCATAATTATGTAATAAGCTCCAGTGACCTTAAAGTGTTATAAGTCATTTTTTGCCTAGAATTTATTCTTCGTATAATCATGTGATTGCCTTGAGGATAGTCAAGTTATGATAATTGGTCTAGTTTTGAAGCATATCTGTTAAGCATCCGCACACACCACGTTTCTGGTTGTATGTTAGTTTGCATGATTTAATTGATCTTTATTCACCTAACGGCATTTGTTGAGATGTCATGAGTTGGTTGGTTTAGTCATTGTGAGGGGGATCGCTGCATTTCATGTAGATTGCATTCATGCATGTTTTTGTTTTGTTTTTTAGTCTGTGACGCTTGAGGACAAGCATCGATTTAAGTTTGGGGGTGTGATAAGTGGCATTTTATACCACTTCGAACGTCTTATAATGGCTTGAATTGATGTCTTGAAATCAAGTATTTTGTGTATTTGATGCGTTTTTCTAGTGTTTGTGCATTTCAGGGTATTACTTGCATTTGTGGAGAGATTTCATCAGGAATAAGCCTAGGTATGTGCTTGGCATTGGAAGTGGGAAGTTAGGAGCAAAACGCAGCAGAAAACGGGAGCAGAATAATAATTTTTCTAGTAAGGTGTTGGGTGCCAGCTCAGCCTGGCTGGGCGGCCGCTCAGGAAGTTGGGCGCCCGCTCAGGATTGCTGAGCGGCCGCTCAGGGTCGTAAAATTAAATAATGATTTTTAGTGTTCTATTTCTGTTGGACTTCTGACTTCTGAGATAGCTGGGTCTTGTGGGGCTTCTATATAAGTAGTTTTCAGAGACGTTTCATGTAATAACCCCAATTTTTGGAATTTTTGAAACCCTTATGAATAGTGATTTTGCTGATTATGCTGAATAAGAAAACTTTTCATACCACACTATGTAGGGGTTCTTTTATTGATCTTCTGAGATATTATTAGTACTCTACGTGATATATAAGTGTATGTAAAGATCGTCAGAATCCAAATTCGAACACTTTGATTTTTCCCGAAAATCCACCAGATACCGAAAGAATTGAGTATAAGGTAACAGGATAAAAATGATTTAAATTCAAGGATTATAAGAGAGGATCATAAAAGGATTATAATGTACTGAGAAAGGTTAAGGAAACCCAAGTAATAAGATCCCGGGTATGGTCCCTCAAACGGTAAACGAAAACGAAAGTTAAGCGAACCGTATAACAGATCAGCGGTCATTAGCCAAGTAATTAGAAGCTAATCAAAGAGGTTAGTGAGGATGATGTCACCAAACCAACAAGAAGAGGACAAGTATGGGAAGATGATATATGAGGATGACATAAGCATGACCAAAAGGGAAGGAATTGTTGGTTGATTTTAAGCCATTCATTTTTTTACCATGGTTAAAAGTAATTAATCAAAACAAAAGCAACCAACCAAGGCAAGCAAAACAAATCACAAAAACACAACTTAACTTCTTTTTCTCCATTGAAGCTCTCGGCCTCTTTCTTAAGAAAAGGGAAGTCCAAGCTCCTCCACTTGCTAATTTACAAGGTAATTATCCTAGCTTCTCCTAGTTAAGTTACATACTTCCTAGGAATCTTAGCTTCAAAATCCTTTCCTAGCATTTCCTATAAATCATTCAAGAAGATGGTGAATAGTACTTTCTTGAAATTAATTTTTGTGTTCTTGATTTCTTTGAAAGATCAAGCTTGTAGGAGGTTAGATTAAGGCTTCCATGGGCATTCCAAGGATCTTTCATGATTAAAAGCTTCAAGGAAGGTATAACTCTTCATGATCTTAGTCTTAAGTTTTGTTGTTTAGATTTCCTAATGTTTAGATGATGGGTTAGTGTAATGGGTGTGTAATCATGTTTATAGCTTGTTATGAGTAGTTTAGTTGATGAGAGGCATGATTATTGTGTGTTTAGAGATTGGTTGGTTTTGTGATGTTTTTGGAGTTGGAAATCTTGGTTATTAGTTAATGAACTTAAGTAAGCTCTTAGTTCATGATGGAGAAGTAGTATAAAGTGGAAATCTTGAGTTGTTGGGGATGTTGTAGTAGTGTATGGATGAATTTTGGGTTGTAATGTTGATTCTGGGTTGATTGTGGATTGATTTGGAGTTGTACAAATTTGGTAATCGCGTAAACATAGCCGTCGTAATACCCGATTTACTTTAGACTGTTTTTGTTCTTAACATCAGGACCCGTGAACTAGGTTTTGACCATTTCCATGATTAGATAGTTCATGTTACGAGCTTCGTTTTGATATGTGGTTCGTTTGAATCCGATGTACGGTTTAGGAGAAACGACCGTTTTAAGTATCGGCGTTTTACGAACGAACCGTTACCCCTCGCCTTACTTTGAAACATAGGTTAGAGACCTTAAATGACTAATTGGAGTATGAAACATTTATGTAAAGTGTATTAGGCAGTTGGTAAGGCACTCGCGAAAGAATCTCCTTAAAACTCTTAATGGTTAATTTATTAAAAATAGTGGAGCCGAGGGTACTCGAGCGACTTAGGAGAATCATTAAGCGCAAAACGAGCGTTAGAGTCTAATTGGTTAAAGTATAGATTCTTAAGCGACTTTGGTTTAATTCCAACTTATATGTGGTTTATAGGTTACCAGACTCATCCCAGGACTTTTACCACCCCAAGTCGCTCAGGCAAGTTTTTCTACCTGTTATACTTTTACCACCCCAAGTCGCTCAGGCAAGTTTTTCTACCTGTTATACTGTTGTGGTGATGTATATATGTATATGCATTATCTTGTGATAGATGCATGTTGGTTAATTAGAAAATTTTGTGATACATTGAAGCATGCTGAGATGGTATATATATGCATGTCTGTTTCATAATCTGGTTATCTATCTGTTGATTTCAATGCTTATAGTTGCATAATACCTATGCTAGAGATAAGGAGTAGTTGCGTATACCCTTAGTATAGGGGACCCAAAGGTGAACATTTTCTAAACCGGGAGTCGATGTTCTCGAGTATAATATATATATATATATATATATTGATATAGTTTTCAAAACTATTAATCGAATAAGGTTTATTCGATAACTTTATTTTATTTATTTAATGAATATTATTTTGAATAATCATTCGAGGATTTATGACTCCGTTATTTTATTTAATGAATATTATTTTTGAATATTCATTCGAGGATTTATGACTCCGTTATTTTATTTAATGAATATTATTTTTGAATATTCATTTGAGGACTTATGACTCCGCTTATTTACTAAATATTATTCTTTGTTTTATTAAAGAATAATGTTTCGATAATCAAACTTATTTTCGATTATTCAAATAAAGATAGTACTTTCGTATAAGTATATCTTTGGTTATTTAATATTCATTTCAAGTATGAGTTTTAAAACTTCTACTTCAAATTGTTTAGATAGAGATAATCCTTTTGGGAATATTATTTAAATAATACTATTCAGATATTTTCTAAATATATCGGGACTGATTTATTTCATTAAATCAGCATTACTCCAAACATTCTTAAAAATGTTTTCGAGTCTTCAAAATGATTTTAAAAGTGAGAGTGGATCCCAAACTCATTTTTATATTTAAGATCTTCTTTTTGAAGGGGATTTAAATACTCGCTCAAAACTTGAGGTATCCGGCTCAGTGGTGTATTTTACATTCGCAACGAGGTTGCTGTTTTGATAAATGAATTGATTACTTACCCAACGTTCGGGAAGTAAGTCCATTTATTGAGTCGGCATAAGCAACATGGGCTTAGTGGGCGTCAATGAAAGTGTAAGTGGCTCAGTGGGAGTCCATCAAATGCGTAAGTGGCTGAGTGGCAGTCCAGCATAAGGTCCTATTGCGGCCAGGGTGATGACCAGTGGGGAATTCGTCCATCTACTAGTAGAAAAGGTTACTTATTGGTATCTTTGCCTGATCAGCAAGATATCAGGTTTATGCCAAGGTTTTCTCCTTTCCAAATTCATTGGATATTGCAACTCTGTTTATTATTTTCCTAACAGATGTTTTAAAGGAGTGTATGAAATGTATATATATAGGTGTATATATATATCGGGACTTAATGAAGTATCTCGTAACTTCATTATTTATAATGATATTTCAAGGATTGAATCTATTCAAGTCTTATCTTGTAGTCTCATCTATGTGATGAACTTTTGAAACTGATTATAACTTGAACGGTAGTAGTTCAAGTAGTATTTGGGAAAGATATAAGTATATTGGGGTATCTTGTAACTTCATCTTTTCAACTTATATCTGGTTATTGATTATCTTATGCATGATAAAGATTTTCAGAAAAACGTTGAGACAAGGTTAGATATATGAGATCACCTTGCAACGATATTTGTATACAGTTATAAACTGGAACTCTGTGTATATTATACATGGCAGAGGATTTCAAAGATTTTGAAAAGTATATAAGTATATATATACTGAATACTTTGCGACTTTGTCACATTAAGATATCAAACTTGGTTCATTTCTTTTGACCAAGACTTTCATGAGTACTATGAGAATGCTCATATAATGTTAATTGATATACATATTATTTTGGTGGGCTTGTTGCTCAACCTTGCTTTCTTCTTTCATCACACAACAACAGAGAGACAAGATGAACAGGACCAAGCTCCCAATTCGTGAGCGGATAGGAAACGTTCCGCAGTTTCCTGTAGGCGTTGATGCCATTGTGGCTGAGGTAGGAACTACCAATAGGCCAGGCTTTCAACTTTTGATGTACCGGACTTATGTATATTTATGAATTGTTATAATGGCAAGGAATATGTAAATTATTCAGAAACCCTTTTTAAGGTGAAATGGTTTATAATTGTGGTATAAAATGACTTGTGTTATTTTTGGTATTCATCTCTGAGACTATAACTTGTAGTGTGTGTGTTTGTATATTGTGGGGTCACGGTACGCAGTAGTTGGTTGACTGTTAAGATTAAGTATTGATAAGGGAAATGGAACTCATGATAACCCGAATCCCCGACCCCGGATTTGGGGGTGTTACAGAAATGGTATCAGAGCCAAGCGTTATAAACCTCAGAGATGATGTGACATTAAGATAATAAGTTCACTAAGATAATAAGAACTCTTGCCAAGTTCATAGTCGGACTACCTAACGTAGTACTGACAGTTAAAACCCTTATGGGAACCCTTATAAATATCGTGATAGAAGCGTAGTTCGTTATCGTATATGGTAGCGGGACTCTGAACCCTGAGGTTGAGGAGCAACAACGTGATGTTTTATTACGTATTGGAGATCAGATTGTGGATTCGATAGAGCATCCTAACACGGGACCGGATGATGTTTATATTGAGGATGTAGCGGTTAAGGATGTTGTCCTAGAAGGGATTGTTGCTGAGGAGGATCCCGTGGAGGATCCTGACAAGAATGAATAAAGGACCACTGGGGAATTGATGACCATGGTTAGGGCAACTGCCAGAGGTAGGATTGGCCGGTCACTACCGGAGGTTCGTTCATGTTTGTAAAGATAGTAGCCCCTTTAACGCGGCTTACTTGTAAGACTGAGAAGTTCGAATGGACAGAGAAATGCGAGAACAGCTTCCAAGAACTGAAGCAAAGATTGGTGATGACCCCTATGTTGGCGTTGTCAGATGGAAAAAGGAGATTTGGTGAATTGTAGTGACGCTTCGTATAAGGAATTAGGGTGCTTCTTATACAACACAACAAGGTAATCGCGTACGCGTCAAGACAATTAAGGGAATATAACATTCGATATCCCCAACCATGAGCTTGGGCTCGTGGCAATAGTTTTGCACTAAATATTGGAGGCACTACTTGTATGGAGAGAAGTGCGAGATTTACACAAGCCATAAGTGCTCTAGTGCATTTTCACGCAGAAAGAGCTCAATATACGCCAGAGGAGGCGATTAGAGCTAATCAAGAATTATGATTGGGAGATTCTTTATCATTCGGGGAAAGCCAATGTGGTGGCTGATGCCCTTAGTAAAAAGGAGAGACTCAAGATGATAATGTCTTTGGGAGAGTTTATAAGAGATTTTGAGAAAATGGAAATAGAAGTGAAGGTAACCGGAGCCGGTACCGAAAAGCTGTTTGAGATTGCAATACAACCCGAAATATTGGAAAAGAACATATTGTGCCAGAAAAAGTGATGAATGAAGGCAGAGAGCCAACAAATAGATAAGAGATTAATACCGAGAAAGATGATAAGGGAATAATGAGGTATTTCTACAGAATTTGGGTTCCAAACGTTCAAGAGCTTAAAGATGAGATCTTAGATGAAAGCCCTAGTTTGAGGAATAAGATTTAGAGCATACCCTGAATGTGATAGTTAGGGAGGTCGCCATCAAGAAAAAAAAGGAACCCCTAACATAATGAAATGGAAAATGAGGATTTAAAACATGTAGGATGACCCCGATTATGGGGAGAAGGAGGGAACGTTCAGACTAAGGAAACAGAAGTCGAGCAAGGAAAGGAGACCCGAGACGGTACTCCTATACGACAATTCATGGACCTGTCTAAAGAGAACTTATACTATTATCCCCAACCACCACCCTGAGGAAACAATGTGGTGAGAAATTCTTTCAGGACCTTTAAGTCGCTAAGCTCTCAGAGTTCTAAGGAACAAGCTGACCCAGTCGAGGCAAGAGCCTGGCTAAAGGAAATATAGGAATCATTTGAGATTCTAAATGATTGACGAATCACAAAAGACTGTTTTTGTCACTTACCCTCCTAAGAGGGAGGCCACCCGTTGGTGAAAGGCCAAGGAAGGCATGGGGTAAGAGATTATAATAAACTGATTAAAGTTCAGTCAACTGTTTTTGAAAAAGTAATTCCCAAGGTTATGGAGATAGTGTAAAAGCTTTAGAGCCAGAACGAAGGAGAACGAGTATGATAAATTATGAATCTAAGATTGTAAAAGTTGTCAAGATTCATTCGGAGGACAAGAATCCCAGAACGGCGTGATGTTTGAAGTCAATGAGTATTGGGTTCATAAAATGATTGTAAGAGAAAGGAAAATAAATAAAAAAAAGAAACAGAAGTGGAAAGGAATATAAAGGCAATAGAGTTTGAGGAATGATAGGGGAGTTGGGTATGAGGAAACCCTGAAGACTCATAGCAATAGAAATAGAAAGGTATATAATCATCAGGATGAGGGTGATTCACCATGAGTTAAAGTTGATGGTTGAAGGCATAAGAGATATATATATTTATCCCCTTTAAGTTGGGAGGATTCGAGGAAACCTTGAGATAGTTCGAAGGATAAATAATGAGACACGGATAGACTGAGGAGACAAGAAAGTAGGAAATTAGGAAAATTGGATGAAGGGAGTGACCTTCAAGAATGTGAAGTGTAAAACCGGTGGCATGATACCCAGAAAGGGAGATGCCAGGTATGAAAGACATCCCAACATTGAGATGACTGTTGAGATAAACAACAAAATTAAATGAGGAATTATTAAGAAGAAGTTCATGTTGAAAACGACCAATATATTCCAGGACATCCCTGTTGTCATTACCAAATTAGGAAAGAAAAGCGGGTAACCATTGTTATCTTTTGAAGGCCATATGTGTTGACCTCAGTTTGAATAAGGATGCTATTGTGAAATTTGTATAGACTATTGAGGTGGGAATGATTGAATAAGACACCCTTATCAGGGATATATGACTTGATTTATCCATGGAAGGATGCATGTACCTTTTTAAAGGTGGAATTAAAGATAGAACATTGGTAACTTAAAATGAATCCTAGAGGAATGCATAAAGGTTGGCATTTCACCCTTAATAGGGATAGTATGGGTTTTGACAGTATGAATTGGAAAGGATTAAGGTAATAACAATCTTTAAAGTATCAGTGGAGAAATTTTCAGAAGCACATAGACAATGGTTCTAGTATTAGTAAATGGTATTTTGATATGCCCTGTACCTAGGGTGTACATGATGAAAGATTTAAGGATAACCTTAGAAGTTTTACAAGTAGAAAGGTAATATTCAAAATTCCCAAGAATATAAATTTTGATAAAGGAAATATGACGTAATTATAATGATGCCAAGTGGGGCACGTGTTAAACCACGAGAAAGTATGGATTGAACCGGTAAAGGTCGAAATTGTTCAGGGCAATTAGGACCTAAGATAAAAGATGTCCTAAGTATGATCGAGAGTCAGTCGTGACAATGATTAACCTCTAAAGACTGAGGCAATAACTTATGGAAAAATGGTGATATTTTTTTTTACTCATCAGATATTAAGGAAAACATCTTCACACAAGCAGTGATTGGAAATGAGGTAGAAAGTTTAGTTGGAGATCGTTCAAATGACATTGTTGGTAAGGAAAATTTTACCATCAGGAAAGGCCAGAGAGGTGGCTGACACTTTAAGTGTAAGAGGACAGTTATAGGCGCTCGTGCCAGAGAAATACAGTGATGATGGTTGAAGCCGTGAAGGATGTATTATGGTTTGGAAGATTGACATTCCTTCTGATGACTGTGCAATACCCAACCGTAATAGTAGTTTGATAAAGGTTTAATCCGTGTAATCGCCATGAGCGGGCTATCTATCTTAGAAGGTCTTATCTTGAGAATAATCCAGGACCATGTTTCAAAGAGGACTAAACGAACCTTTGAGTTAAGTCTTCTATTGAAGGCATATGATTAAGAATGGTATTAACCTGGCATCGTTGCTTTGATTGAAACTCTTCTGCAATTTTATCTGCTTCATGTCATGAAAGTACGTCAGGATCTGGAGTGTTCTTCATGAATTATGAATGGTGATTATGTTAACTCTCTAGAAGAATTTGATACAATATGTATGGACTCCGTATGGTTAGCTATTAAGACTTCATGGAGAGCGAATGACTGCAGTAGGTCAGTGGTGGACCATAGTAATGCTCCAATGAGTCTATGAATAATGAGACAATGACAACGGTGAGAGTTGTATTGTAATGAATGTTGAGATTGAGTACCACTAATCGGGTCGTGGTGAGGTATAAGTTATATTTGATAGAAAAACTAGGTCGATTATTTACCTATTGAATATTTATTCCTTCTTATCAATAGAGAGTCGTATTACTATACGAGGAAGGTTGCAGTGCAAGCATAGAATTCTAGTAACGATGATGTCTAGAATGAGATCCCAGATTCGATTTTTGATATCGGGGGAGTTTCAAAGGTGATTGTATATAAGCTCGAGGAAGAGCATGGGTCCATAGAATGATGGATGGAATAGCGAAAATATTTAGGCATGTGAAATACGATGCTATAATACTTGATGTTGATATAAATATATATATGTTTTGTTCTCCTATGATAAACCTCTATAGTTTAGAGGTAGATTCCAAGCTTGATATTTTGTGGCAGTAAATTTTATATATATACAATTCTCTTCAATTCGTTCTTTTCTCTCCTTTTCATTTCATATAAGCTGAGAAGAACAACCCTTCCAGAAGGGGAGGTATTACCGAATGACTATCTATCTGTGTGATAGAAGCCTAGTAGGATACCACATGTTGTTTAATTGCTTGTCAAGTACTAAAGGCTGGCCACCTTCTGTACTAACTATGCAATAGAACAAGTGTTCATGATCATAGTGATCTCTCAACAAATTCCTTTACTTCTATATGATGGATCAAGCTTTCGAAGATAGAAGCAGCTAGAAAGGAAGTAGTATCAGTACGGTGGTATTCTGATTCTAACACGCTCGTGATACCAACGTTAACGTGGTTATTAAAAGGTTATAGAACGCTAATGAGCAAAAGGGTAACCAGTATAGTATTATGTACGGAAGATAGTAAGGACTACGAACTAGAAAAGAATGGGTATTGAGAAGCAAAAGCTATAATGCTAGAAGCTATGATGATAGTCTGTGCAATAGACTTGAGAGAAATTGGAATGATCACTTAACACGGATTGAGTTTTCTTGTGATAATATATCATATGTCATTATTGAGATATCGCCTTATGAGATCCTTGAGGGAAGACAATGTCGATCTCCCTTATGGTAGGATGAAGATTGCAGAGCGCAAGATGCTCGGACCAGCAGTGGTCCAAAGGACCAAGGATATAATAGATCTAATCAGAAGACGGCTGGTAGTAGCCCGAGATGGACATAAAAAGTATGTTGATTCGACATGAAAGGACAAAGAATGGGAAGTAGGGGACCTAGTGTTGTTATAGGTATTCCCTGGGAAGAGATGGATGAGGTTCCAAAAGAAAGGAAAGCTAAGCCCTCGAATTGTTGGACCCTTTTGAGGTATTACGACATATTGGGAAGTTAGCATATGAGCTAGCCTTACCGCCAAACCTACAACAAGTTTATAATGTGTTCCATGTGTCAATGTTAAGGAAGTGTAATCCGGATGCCAGACAAATAGGGGCATATCAGCGCATAGACATGCAACCAGACATAACCTATATGGAGCAACCGGGAAGGGTTGTAGATCAAAAAGGAACAAGTGCTTAGGAGAAGTGTTATCAAACTAGGCAGAGTTTGGTGGTAGAACCATAATGTGGGAAAATTTACTGAGAGTTAGAAAGTGCAAGGTTAAGAGAGCATCCCTATTCATTTTCTATCTGATTCCGGGACGGAATCCTTTTAAGGAGGGGAGACTGTAATAACCCCAATTTTTGGAATTTTTGAAACCCTTATGAATATTGATTTTGCTGATTATGCTGAATAAGAAAACTTTTCATACCACACTATATAGGGGTTCTTTTATTGATCTTCTGAGATATTATTAGTACTCTATGTGATATATGTGTATGTAAAGATCGTCAGAATCCAAATTCGAACACTTTGATTTTTCCCGAAAATCCACCAGATACCGAAAGAATTGAGTATAAGGTAACATGATAAAAAGGATTTAAATTCAAGGATTATAAGAGAGGATCATAAAAGGAATATAATGTATTGAGAAAGGTTAAGGAAACCCAAGTAATAAGATCCCGGGTATGATCCCTCAAACGATAAACGAAAACGAAAGTTAAGCGAACCGTATAACAGATCAGCGGTCATTAGCCAAGTAATTAGAAGTTAATCAAAGAGGTTAGTGAGCATGATGTCATCAAACCAACAAGAAGAGGAAAAGTGTGGGAAGATGACATAGGAGGATGACATAAGCATGACCAAAAGGGAAGGAAATATTGGTTGATTTTAAGCCATTCATTTTTTTACCATGGTTAAAAGTAATTAATCAAAACAAAAGCAACCAACCAAGGCAAGCAAAACAAATCACAAAAACACAACTTGACTTCTTTTTCTCCATTGAAGCTCTCGGCCTCTTTCTTAAGAAAAGGGAAGTCCAAGCTCCTCCACTTGCTAATTTACAAGGTAATTATCCTAGCTTCTCCTAGTTAAGTTACATACTTCCTAGGAATCTTAGCTTCAAAATCCTTTCCTAGCATTTCCTATAAATCATTCAAGAAGATGGTGAATAGTACTTTCTTGAAATTAATTTTTGTGTTCTTGATTTCTTTGTAAGATCAAGCTTGTAGGATGTTAGATTAAGGCTTCCATGGGCATTCCAAGGATCTTTCATGGATTAAAAGCTTCAAGGAAGGTATAACTCTTCATGATCTTAGTCTTAAGTTTTGTTGTTTAGATTTCCTAATGTTTAGATGATGGATTAGTGTAATGGGTGTGTAATCATGTTTAGAGCTTGTTATGAGTAGTTTAGTTGATGAGAGGCATGATTATTGTGTGTTTAGAGATCGGTTGGTTTTGTGATGTTTTTGGAGTTGGAAATCTTGGTTATTAGTTAATGAACTTAAGTAAGCTCTTAGTTCATGATTGAGAAGTAGTATAAAGTGGAAATCTTGAGTTGTTGGGGCTGTTGTAGTAGTGTATGGATGAATTTTGGGTTGTAATGTTGATTGTGGGTTGATTGTGGATTGATTTAGAGTTGTACAAATTTGATAATCGCGTAAATATAGCCGTCGTATTGCCCGATTTACTTTAGACTGTTTTTGTTCTTAACATCAGGACCCGTGAACTAGGTTTTGACCATTGCCATGATTAGATAGTTCATGTTACGAGCTTCGTTTTGATATGTGGTTCGTTTGAATCCGATGTACGGTTTAGGAGAAACGACCGTTTTAAGTATCGGCGTTTCGCGAACGAACCGTTACCCCTCACCTTACTTTGAAATATAGGTTAAAGAACTTAAAGGACTAATTGGAGTATAAAAAATTTATGTAAAGTGTATTAGGCAGTTGGTAAGGCACTCGCGAAAGAATCTCCTTAAAATTCTTAATGGTTAATTTATTAAAAATTGTGCAGCCGAGGGTACTCGAGCGACTTAGGAGAATCATTTAGCGCAAAGCGAGCGTTAGAGTCTAATTGGTTAAAGTATAGATTCTTAAGCGACTTTGGTTTAATGCCAACTTATATGTGGTTTATAGGTTACCAGACTCATCCCAGGACTTTTACCACCCCAAGTCGCTCAGGCAAGTTTTCTACCTGTTATACTGTTGTGGTGATGTATATATGTATATGCATTATCTTGTGATAGATGCATGTTCGTTAATTAGCAAATTTTGTGATATATTGAAGCATGCTGAGATGGTATATATATGCATGTCTGTTTCCTAATCTGGTTATCTATCTGTTGATTTCAATGCTTATAGTTGCATAATACCTATGCTAAAGATAAGCAGTAGTTGCGTATACCCTTAGTATAGGGGACCCAAAGGTGAACATTTTCTAAACCGGGAGTCGATATTCTCGAGTATAATATATATATATATATTGATATAGTTTTCAAAACTATTAATCGAATAAGGTTTATTCAATAACTTTATTTTATTTATTTAATGAATATTATTTTGAATATTCATTCGAGGATTTATGACTCCGTTATTTTATTTAATGAATATTATTTTTGAATATTCATTCGAGGATTTATGACTCCGTTATTTTATTTAATGAATATTATATTTGAATATTCATTTGAGGACTTATGACTCCGCTTATTTACTAAATATTATTCTTTGTTTTATTAAAGAATAATGTTTCGATAATCAAACTTATTTTCGATTATTCAAATAAAGATAGTACTTTCGTATAAGTATATCTTTGGTTATTTATTATTCATTTCAAGTATGAGTTTTAAAAGTTCTACTTCAAATTATTTATATAGAGGTTATCCTTTTGGGAATATTATTTAAATAATAATATTCAGATATTTTCTAAATATATCGGGACTGATTTATTTCATTAAATCAGCATTAGTCCAAACATTCTTAAAAATGTTTTCGAGTCTTCAAAATGATTTTAAAAGTTAGAGCGGATCCCAAACTCATTTATATATTTAAGATCTTCCTTTCGAAGGGGATTAAATACTCGCTCAAAACTTCAGGGATCCGGCTCAGTGGTGTATTTTATATTCGCAACGAGGTTGCTGTTTTGATAAATTAATTGATTACTTACCCAACGTTCGGGAAGTAAGTCCATCTATTGAGTCGGCATAAGCAACATGGGCTCAATGGGCGTCCATGAAAGTGTAAGTGGCTTAGTGGGAGTCCTTCAAATGCGTAAGTGGCTGAGTGGCAGTCCAGCATAAGGTACTATTACGGCCAGGGTGATGACCAGTGGGGAATTCGTCCATCTACTAGTAGAAAAGGTTACTTAATGGTATCTTTGCCTGATCAGCAAGATATCAGGTTTATGCCAAGGTTTTCTCCTTTCCAAATTCATTGGATATTGCAACTCTGTTTATTATTTTCCTAACAGAGGTTTTAAAGGAGTGTATGAAATATATATATATATAGGTGTATATATATATCGGGACTTAATGAATTATCTCATAACTTCATTATTTATAATGATATTTCAAGGATTTAATCTATTCAAGTATTATCTTGTAGTCTCATCTATGTGATGAACTTTTGAAATTGATTATAACTTGAACGGTGGTAGTTCAAGTAGTATTTGGTAAAGATATAAGTATATTGGGGTATCTTGTAACTTCATCTTTTCAACTTATATCTGGTTATTGATTATCTTATGCATGATAAAGATTTTCAGAAAAATGTTGAGACAAGGTTAGATATATGAGATCACCTTGCAACGATATTTTTATACAGTTATAAACTGGAACTCTGTGTATATTATACATGGCAGAGGATTTCAAAGATTTTGAAAATTATATAAGTATATATATACTGAATACTTTGTGACTTCGTCGCATTAAGATATCAAACTTGGTTCATTTCTTTTGACCAAGACTTTCATGAGTACTATGAGAATGCTCATATATTGTTAATTGATATACATATTATTTTGGTGGGCTTGTTGCTCACCCTTGCTTTCTTCTTTCATCACACAACAACAGAGAGACAAGATGAACAGGACCAAGCTCCCAATTCGTGAGCGGATAGGAAACGTTCTGCAGTTTCCTGTAGGCGTTGATGCCGTTGTGGCTGAGGTAGGAACTACCAATAGGCTAGGCTTTCAACTTTTGATGTACCGAACTTATGTATATTTATGAATTATAATAATGGCAAGGAATATGTAAATTATTCAGAAACCCTTTTTAAGGTGAAATGGTTTATAATTGTGGAATAAAATGACTTTTGTTATTTTTGGTATTCATCTCTGAGACTATAACTTGTGGTGTGTGTGTATATTGTGGGGTCACGGTACGCATTAGTTGGTTGACTGTTAAGATTAAGTATTGATAAGGGAAATGGAACTCGTGACAACCCGAATCCCTGACCCCGGATTTGGGGGTGTTATATTTCACGTGATGAATCGTGGTATCAATCAAGGAGCAAGGAGAGAAGGAAGAAGACTGTTTTAGCACATCGCGACGAAGAAGAGGAATCATATGTTTTCTTGTGATTCTTTTATTCGTTGTATCAGTGGATGCTAGTTTGCTTTACTTTGAACCTTATTACTCTTATGACGTACTCTGGTTTAATTAAGTATTTTTATTAGTTATTCTTGTGTGTTATTATCATGTTTTCATATGAACCCATGGTGACGATGAGTTCTATCATGGGCTAATCGTGATCATGGGGTCGTAACGGATTTACTATGGAATTCTTTAGTTAGTTGTTTAATACCTTAGTGTATGATGATTGTATGATATCTAGTATAGGTTACGCTTATTCGTCTTGTGTGTGTCATGAACATATAAGATAGGGTGTTAATCTCTTGTGAAGGGACGGTGGATCTTGAGGTATAGAACTTGCCATGCTAGCATAGGTTCATGTATGTGTATGCATGATTAGTGGGTATCTCTAACCGTTTTACTTGCCCTGTGTAATCGTAAGGAATAACTTTTGCTTAAATCGTTATGTTGTCAAATTCTGTAGACATATAGGGTATCAACATAATTGATGCCTATTCAACTTAACGATTTAGGGTATCTCTAACCGTTTTACTTGCCCTGTGTAATCGTAAGGAATAACTTGTGCTTAAATCGTTATGTTGTAAAATTCTGTAGACATATAGGGTATCAACATAATTGATGCCTATTCAACTTCTATCTTAATTGTGGATGTTTGGTAGAATGATATTAGTACAACGAAAGTTGGCTTATATCAGTTTCGTGTTGTTCGATTAATATCATCACTGTTACATGCTAATGGTAATAATAATAACTATTGAAGGAAGTAGTAATGAAGTTATGATCTCACGTGTGTTTAATATTGTTAATTCAAGTATCAATTAAGTGTTTAATTCTCGTAGTTAATTATAGTTAATAATTAGTTAATCAAATCTACGTGTTATTGTCTTGACATTGAGAAGTAATCATACATTGGTGAGTAAGTGTAATTGAACATAATTAGTCTGAGTCTCTGTAGGAACGAACTAGAAATTATTCTATATTACTTGCGAACGTGTATACTTGCGTAAATATTAGCGCGTGTTTTGTGCCTAACACATAGGTATATGTAAAAATGATCTTCTGATTATTGGGACTGCCACTGAATTTATAACCATTCCACAGCCCAGTTCCTGACCAAATCACTGAACCTTTCCTTAAAATAAAGGCTTATTAACCTTTTGGCCCCTGAAGTTTATGTGTTTGTACCTATCAGCCCCCGAATTCTGTGAGCGTACCCATAAAACCCCAAGGTATGTACTTACATACCTTTTAGCCCCTAACCCGGTATTATAATAAAAATGTTACAAATCGGATGGGCAAAGCTGTCTTTTCCTATTGGCATTCCCTCCAAAATGAAGAGAACTCTCCCGCCAAACCTCATAGCCCCTGTGGTTATATATGTATCCAAATATGTGTGTATTAGCTGATGTTTTATCAAAGGAGTAAAGAAAATGGAACCTAATTGTTGGTGTGGAAGAGCAGCAATGCTAAGAACTTCTTGGACGGACGCAAATCCAGGAATGCGATTCTGGGGTTGTTTCCGTTTCATGGTAAGTATCGATGTAAATATAAATTTCTTGTATATGGGTTAAGGATAATCATAAATCTTTATGAAATTGCAGGAGGATCAGAGAAATTCATGCAACTTTCATTTATGGTTTGACCCTCCTATGTGTTAAAGGTCAAGAATGATTATTCCTGGGCTGCTGAGAAAAATAGATAAGCTAGAAGATGATTTGGGCAAACATGAGGCTGCTGTTGAAAAGAAAGGGAATAAGAGAAGCCCTATTTTGTATTATGTAGTCATGATATTATTAGTGTGGGTGTTCGTAATGCTGAACAAAGAAATGGAGTCGATGCCGAAAGGATATGAATTACCTAAGTGAAGCTTTGTAGTAGTGAATAATGAGTACCATGTATGACTATGTACTACTTTTGGCATCTATGTAATGAGAAGCAATAAGGAATGAAATGAAAATATTTGCAAAACAAAGTACTTCCAATACTACATAATTTAACAAGTTCAAAAGCACAAATTGATTCAGAATTTAACAAGTTCAAAGCAAAATAAAGTCTGAACTGCAAAACAAAGTGCATAACATTACATAGATTTCCAATAATATAGGTTCCTCATGGATCCTTTTTTTCCTTGGTTGCTGAATGGCCTGCTGATTTTTTGTCATTCTTTATCTTTTGTAGTGCTTCTGCCAGAGCTCCAGGTGTGATTACACTTCTACTATGAGATAAAAAAGGTGCAGATTTGAGTTCTGTTTTTCCAACAATTGTTTTGTATTGCTTCACTGGTGGTACCTGTTTCCCAAATTTCATTGGACCAGTGTATGAGTTATGCTCAACTGGTGTGTTAACCTTTGTAGATGGATCCTCATCAAGACAAACTGGAGTGTCTTCTGTGTTTTTGAACCTCCCAAAGGTTGTTTTCATGTACAACCTATTACTCCTTCTTGGTGCCAAATCTGTAGCAACAGCAGCTGGGGTCTTTCTTTTAACATTATTTCCTCCAATGTTCAACCGCTCAACAGGTTTCCTCCCTTGATCAATCTTGTCTTGCATTTCTTTTTTAATCTTCTTTCTGGTGGCCTCCTCTTCACTCTCAAGCATTATACCCTTACCCTTGTCTGTTACATTCTTCACAGTTGGATCCATGACCTTTTCTGTTGTAAGAACCCCAATTTTTGAAAATTTCTGAAACCCTGATGAATAGTAACTTTTGCTGATTATGCTGATTAAGAAAAATTATTAGACCACACTATATAGGAGTACTGTTATGGAAATTCTAAGATCGTATTAGTATTCCATAAAGTAAATAAGTGTATGTAAAGATCGTCAGAATCCAAATTCGAACACTTTGATTTTTCCCGAAAATCCATCAGATACCGACAGAATTGAGTATAAGATAACATGATTAAAAGGATTTTAATTCAAGGATTATAAGAGAGGATCATAAAAGGAATATAAAATATTGAGAAATGGTAGGGGAACCCAAGTAATAAGATCCCGGGTATGATCCCTCAAACTGATAACGAGAACGGAAGTTAAGCGAACCGTAAAACAGATACGCGACCAAGAGACAAGCTTGTACAAGCATCCAAGGTATTATGACATCATCAAACCACACGACAAAGGCATGTGGAAAATGGATGGCATGAGGAAGATGACATAAGGAAGATGACATAAGGAAGATGACATAAGCATGACAAGTAGATTTATTTTGTTGGATGATTATTATCCAAGCATTATTTACTATGGTAAATCCTAAGTAACCAAGCCTTAAACACCACATATCATCAAAACACAAATCAAGAAGCTATTTCTTCTTCTTCTCCTTCATTGCCTCGGCTTTTCTTCTTTAAACAAGAAGGAAAATTTCAAAACTCAAGCTTCACTCCATCATAAATCAAGAGGTTAGTCTCTATAGCTCCTATATTTCATAACTAAGAAGAGCAAGTAGTTTGAGTGCTTGAATCCAAGGTTTGCTAGCTCAAATAAATCATTTTAGTTTAGGGTTAATAGTAATTTTCAAGAACAAAGTTTTGATTCTTGATTTTAATTGTAACGACAAGGTAGCTTAAGTATAGATCAAGGCTTCCATGGGCATTCCAAGGATCTTTCATTGATTAAAAGCTTCAAGGAAGGTATAACTCTTCATTATCTTAGCATTGAGTTGTTTGGTATAAAAATGATTATGAGGATGGAATGATAGATTAAGTGTAGTAGTTGTTTTGTCATGTTGAGATCTTAGTTGTTAAGTGCTTTTGTTGATTTTGGGAGTTAAGAGTAGCCCTAGTTGTTCTTGATAATTCATGGGGTGATTTGGGCTTGGTTTAAATGGTTTAAAGTGGTTGATGAGTGATATTGTCATATGGTTGTATGGGGATTGATTGGTGATGGTTTGGTGTTGAATTGGTTTGGTAAAATTTTGGAAAATCGCGTAAACATAGCCGTCGTAATGCCCGATTTACCTTAGACTGTTCTTGTTCATAACTTTAGGATCCGTTAACTCACTGTAAGATTCTGACCATTGCCATGTTAAGATAGTTCTGTTACGATCTTCATTTTGATATGTGGTTCGCTTGAATCTGATGTACGGTTTAAGAGAAACGACCGTTTTAAGTAGCGGCGTTTCGCGAACGAACCATTACCCCTCGCCTTACTTTGAAACCTTGGTTAAGGTCCTTAAGTACCTAATTGGAGTACGAAAAAATTATGTAAGATGGGATAGGAAGTTGGTAGAGTATTCGCGAAAAAGTCGCCCTAAAATTCATAACGGTTAATTTATTAAAAATGGTGGAGCCGAGGGTACTCGAGCGACTTATGTGATTCGTTAAGCGTAGAAGTGACCATAAGCGAACGTTAGGGTTCAATTGGTTAAAGTCTATTTTCTTAAGTGACCGTGGTTTAATTCCGACTTATGTTGTTGTTCATAGGTTATCGGACCCACTCTAATCTTAATTCTATCCGGGTACACTCAGGAAAGTTTTCTACCCGTTATACTGTTGTTGTGATGCATATATGTATATGCATTATCTTGTGATAAGTGCATGATTGTTATTAGCAAATATTACGATATATTGGAGCATACTGATATGGTATATATGCATGTCTGTTTCGAAATCTTGATATCTAATTGTTGATTCAAATGCTTATAAGTTGCATAATACCTATGCTAGAGATAAGCAGTAGTTGCGTATACCCTTAGTATAGGGGACCCAAAGGTGAGCATTTTCTAAACCGGGAGTCGATGTTCCCGAGTATAATATATATATTTTATATATATATATGAATAGTTTTCAAAACTATTAATCGAATAAGGTTTATTCGATAACTTTATTTTATTTAATGAATATTATTTTGAATATTCATTCGAGAACTTTTGACTCCGCTTATTTTATTTAATAAATATTATTTTGAATATTCATTCGAGGACATATGACTCCACTTATTTTATTAAATAATATTTTTTATTTTATTAAAGAATAATGTTTCGATATTTCAAACTTATTTTCGATTATTCAAATAAAGACCGTACTTTCGTATAAGTATATCTTTTGTTATTTATTATTCGTTTCAAGGATGAGTTTTTAAAACTTCTACTTCATTTATTTTTATAAAGATTATCCTTTATGGGAATATTATTTAAATAATAATATTCAAATATTCTACAACATATCGGGAATGATTTATTTTATTAAATCAGCATTACTCCAAATATTCTTAAAAATGTTTTCGAGTCTTCAAAATGATTTTAAAAGTTAGAGAGGATTCCAAAACTTGTTTTCAAATTTAAGATCTTCCTTTCGAAGGGGACTTGAATACTCGCTCAAAAATTTAAGGGATCCGGCTCTGTGGTGTATTTTATATTCGCAACGAGGTTGCTGTTTTGAGAAAACAATTTGATTACTTGCCCAACGTTCGGGAAGTAAGTCCATCTAATTGAGTCGGCATAAGCGACAGGCCGGGGTACGGTCTATGAAGGTGTAAGAGGCTGGGTGACAGTCCATCCACGCGTGAGTGGCCGGGTAACGGTCTAGCGCGAGGTCCTAATGCGGCCAGGGTGATGACCGGCGAGGAATTCATCCATCTACAGTAAAAAAGGTTACTTAATTGGTATCTTTGCCTGATCAGCAAGATATCGGGTTTATGCCAAAGCTTTCTTCTTTCCAAATTCATTGGATATTAAAACTCTGTTTATAATTTTCATAACAGAGGTTTTCAATGTAACACCCCCAGATCCGGGGTCAGGGATCTGGGTCGTCACGGTGTTTCTTTCCACAATATCACTTAACTGAATTAATAATAAATAACCTCATGCTGTGACCCCATACTAACACACACCACAACCCGTTATAGTCTCAGAGATGAAATTGAAATAAGTACAAGTCTTTGAATCCACAATTTAACAGTTATTACAACCCAAAATAATTACTTAATAAGTTTACAATTAATTGCCATTATCTGCCACAGGTTATAATTATACATAATTGATTCCTAAAAGTAGAAGGTCTGATCTACAGATAGATCTACCTCTGCAACTATAGCAGCTATGATCTCAACGGGAAGGCGCAGGGCGCTTCCCACGCTCTTGCGCTAGGTCTGCTTGAGTCTGGCCATCTTTCCTAACTGTTGTTGTGTGATGAAGAAATAAAGCAAGAGTGAGCATTACAGCTCGCAAGATAATATATAGTGTAAACAATAATGCAAGTATCTAAAAGGATAACTTACTAGAATCATTTATCAAGTGCAAGATAATTACTTACTGAATATAAGTAAAAACAAGGGATGAAGTTACCAATTACTTCACTATACTTATATCATTTATAAAGCTACTTGAACTACCGTTGTTCAAAGTATAATGAGCTTTCAACATTTCATCACATAGATGAGACTACAAGACAAGATTTGAATAGATTAAATCTTTGAAGTATTATTGAAGGAAATGAAGTGATGATATAATTCATTAAGTTCCGATATATATATCCACATATACATCTTCTTTATACATTTCCTGAAAACCTCTGTCATGTAAGGTATGAACAGAGTTTGTAACATCCAATAAATTTTTGGAAGGGAAAAGAATTGTGGCATAAACCCGATATCTTGCTGATCAGGCAAAGATACCAATAAATAACCTTTTCTACTAGTAGATGGACGAATTCCCCACTGGTCATCACCCTGGTCGCAATAGGCCCTTATGCTGGACAGCCACTCAGCCACTAACGCATTTGATGGACTCCCACTGAGCCACTTACACTATCATGGATGCCCACTGACCCCATGTTGCTTATGCTGACTCGATAGATGGACTTACTTCCCGAACATTGGGTAAGTAATCAATTCATTTACTAAAACCGCAACCTTGTTACGAATATAAAATACACCACAGAGCCGGATCCCTCTGGTTTTGAGCGAGTATTTAAATCCCCTTTAAAAAGGAAGATCATAAATATAAAAAACAAATTGAGTTTTGGGATCCGCTCTAACTTTTGAAAATCATTTTAAGGACTCGAAAATACTTTAAAGAGTGTTTGGAGTAATGCTGATTTAATAAAGTAAATCAGTCCCAATATATTAGAAAATATCTGAATATTATTATTTAAATAATATTCCCATAAAGAATAATCTTTATACAAATAATTGAAGTAGAAGTTGTAAAACTTATACTTGAAATGAGTATTAAATAACCAAAGATATACTTATACGAAAGTACTATCTTTATTTGAATAATCAAAAATAAGTTTGATTATCGATACCTTATTCTTTAATAAAATAAAGAATATATCTCAGAAAATAATCGGAGTCATAGGTCCTCAAATGAATATTCAAATAATATTCATTAAATAATATAAACTGAGTCATAAGACCTCGAATGAATATTCAAATAATATTCAAATAATAAAATAAACAGAGTCATAAGCCCTCGAATGAATATTCAAGTAATATTCATTAAATAATATAAATTGAGTCATAAGTCCTCGAATGAATATTCAAGTAATATTCATTAAATAATATAAAGTTATCGAATAAACCTTATTCGATTAATTGTTTTATAAACTATTCATATATATATATATATATATAATACTCGGGAGCCTCGCCTCCCGGTTTTTGAAAAAGTTCACCTTTTGATCCCCTATACTAAGGGTATACGCAAATACCGCTTATCTCTAGCATAGGTATTATGCAACGAATAAGCATTTCAACCAACAGATATATAAATCAAGAATACGAAACAGGCATGCATATATACCATATCACATGCTATAATATATCGCAAGAATTTGCTAATAACAAATATGCATTTATCACAAAATCATGCATATACACATATACAATCACAACAACAGTTATACGGGTAGAAAACTTGCCTGAGCAACTGGGGGTAATAAAAGGCCTGGGACGAGTCTGGAAACCTATAAACAACATATAAGTCGCAATTAAACCAAAGTCCCTTATGAATCTATACTTTAACCAATCTAGACTCTAATGCTCGCTTTGCGCTTAACGCTTCACTTAAGTCGCTCGAGTACCCTCGGCTCCACCATTTTTAATAAATTAATCATGAAGAGTTTTAAGACGATTCTTTCGCAAGTGCCTTACTAACTGCCTATTACACTTTACATAAATGTTTCATACTCCAATTAGTCATTTAGGGTCTTTAACCAATGTTTCAAAGTAAGGCGAGGGATAATGGTTCGTTCGCGAAATGTCGTTACTTAAAACGGCCGTTTCTCCTAAACCGTACATCGGAATCAAACGAACTACATATCAAAACGAAGCTTGTAACATGAACTATCTAATCATGGAAATGGTCAAAACCTAGCAGGGAGTTCTCGGGTCCTAATGTTATGAACAAAAGCAGTCTAAAGTAAATCGGACATTACGACGGCTATGTTTACGCGATTTCCCAAATTTAAAACACTCCAATTCAACCACCAATCAATCCCAATTCATTCATACAACCAAAATCCATCCATATCACTCTACAACAGCCCCAACACCTCAAGTTCTCCAATTTTTGTTATTCTCAACATGAATTTAAAACTATACTTAAGTCCTTTACTAATCAACAAGATTCAACATTCAATTCACTACAACTCCAACCCAAACTCTAAACCTACAAGCATCAAGCTACTCTTTTACCATAACAATCAAAATCATCCTAATATACAAAGTAAAGCTAGGGTTTGGAGATGTTATACCTTCCTTGAAGTGATTGGAGTAGCTAGGAAGCCTTAAGAAGCCTTGAGATGTCTTAGGGATGCTTGGATCTTAAAGGAAAAATAAGAAAAATCAAGTTAAAAATCTTGAAATCACTATTCATTATCTTCTTCATTGATTTCTTGGAGAAGATTGTGAATGATTTGGAGGCTTAAACTTATAGGATAGCTATATCTATGCATAAGGAGTACTAGATAATTATCTGACCAATTAAGGAAGCTTGGAACTTGAATTTTGAAATTCTTCTTCTTGAAATGGAGAGAAAAGCCGAGAGCAATGGTTGAAGAAATGAAATAATTTTGTGTTTGTGATTTGTTTAGCTTAGCTTGGTTGTTTTTGATTAGATTTTGGTTAATTACCTTATTAACCTTGAACTTTGTGTGGTTATCATTCATCCACACCTCCTTCCCCCCTATGTCATGCTTATGTCACCTTGTGATGTCATCATCCCTTACTTGCCCTCTTCTTATTGGTTGGATGACCTCATCATCCCTAACCTCCTTGATTAACTTCCTAATTGTTTGCCTAATGACCGCTGATCTGTTATACGGTTCGCTTAACTTTCGTTCTCGTTTCTCGTTTGAGGGATCATACCCGGGATCTTATTACTTGGGTTTCCTTAACCTTTCTCAATACATTATATTTCTTTTATGATCCTCTCTTATAATCCTTTAATTTAAATCCTTTTTATCCTGTTACCTTATGCTCAATTCTTTCTGTATCTGGTGGATTTTCGGGAAAAATTAAAGTGTTCGGATTTGGATTCTGACGATCTTTACATACACTTATATACCATATAGAGTACTAATAAAATCTCAGAATATCCATATAAAAACCCCTACATAGTGTGGCATGAAAAGTTTTCTTGTTTAGCAAAAACACTATTCATAAGGGTTACAAAAAGTTCAAAATTTTGGGGTTTATTACAGTTTCCCCTCCTTAAAAGGATTCCGTCCCGGAATCAAATAGAAAACAAATGGGGGTACTTTTCTAGCATTGCGCTCTCTAGTTCCCAAGTCGATTCTTCCACATTATGATTCTACCATAGCACTCTGACTAGCTTGATCACTTTGTTCCGAAGCACCTGCTCCTTCTTATCCAAAATCTTTACTGGTTTCTCCACGTAAGTCAGATCTGGTTGCATATCCACCTGCTCGTACTCCACTATGTGTCTGGCATCCTGATGATACTTCCTTAGCATTGACACATGGAACACATTATGAACTTGTTGCAAGTTAGGGGTAAGGCTAGCTCGTAAGCTAACTTTCCAATCTGTCTTAATATCTCAAAAGGTCCAATGTATCTTGGGCTTAGTTTCCCTTTCTTTCCGAACCTCATTAATCCCTTCCAAGGGGATACTTTTAGTAGTACTAAGTCCCCTATTTCATATTCCTTGTCCTTTCGGGCTAGGTCTGCATATTTCTTCTGTCTGTCTTGGGCTGCTACAAGCCGCCCTCTGATAAGATCCATTATGTCTTTGGTCCTTTGGACCACTTCGGGTCCGAGCATCTTCCGCTCCCCTACTTCATCCCAGTATAAGGGAGATCGACACCTTCTTCCGTACAGGGCCTCATAAGGCGACATTCCGATGCTAGCATGAAAGCTATTGTTATAAGAAAACTCGATCATCGGCAAGTGATCATCCCAACTTCCTTTAAAGTTTATTGCACAGACTCTCAACATATCCTCTAGTGTCTGGATGGTCCTTTTACTCTGCCCATCCGTCTGGGGATGGTAAGCGGTACTTATGTTCAGTTTGGTTCCCGCACATTCTTGAAAGCTCCTCCAAAATCTGGAGTTGAATCTGGGGTCTCGGTCTGAGACAATGGACGCTGGGACTCCATGTCGCGTCACTATTTCCTTAAGGTAAATGTCCACCAGTCTATCGACTGTGTATCTCTCACTGATAGGAATGAAATGAGCTGACTTTGTCAGTCGGTCTATAATCACCCATATGGCATCATGGTTGGCTTTCGTCTTTGGTAAACCGGCAACAAAATTCATGGCTATCTGTTCCCATTTCCATTCGGGAATCTCCAGGGGTCGTAAAAGTCCACTGGGTCTCTGGTGCTCTGCCTTCACTCTTTGGCAAGTCAAACATTTGCTTACCCATTCTGCTACGTCCCTCTTCATGTTGGGCCACCAGTAATATTCCTTCAAATCCCTATACATCTTGGTGCTTCCCGGGTGAATGGAATACCTTGAACTATGACTTTCATCCAAAATTTCGTCTTTAAGTTCTTGAACATTCGGAACCCAAATCCGGTAGGAGTACCTCATTATCCCTTTATCATCTTTCTCAGTATGGATCTCTTCTCCAGTCATTGACTCTCTGCCTTCATTCATTATTTTCTCTTAGCACAATCTGATCTTTTCCAATATCTCTGGCTGCATTGAGATCTCAAAAAGCTTTTCAGTTCCGGTTCCGGTTACCTTTACTTCTATTTCCATTCTCTCAAAATCCCTTATCAATTCTTCCGAAGTCGTTATCATTCCGAGTCTTTCCTTTCTACTAAGGGCATCAGCCACCACATTAGCTTTCCCTGGGTGATAGCGAATCTCACAATCATAGTCCTTGATTAGCTCTAACCATCTCCTCTGGCGCATATTGAGTTCTTTCTGCGTAAATATGTACTTGAGGCTCTTATGGTCTGTGAAAATCTCGCACTTCTCTCCATACAAGTAGTGCCTCCAAATTTTTAGGGCAAAAACTATTGCTGCGAGCTCAAGGTCATGAGTAGGATATCTAATCTCGTATTCCTTCAGTTGTCTCGACGCATACGCAATCACTTTATCATGCTGCATAAGCACACACCCTAATCCTTTATGCGACGCGTCACTATATATCACAAAATCTCCTTTTCCGTCTGGCAATGCCAACACCGGGGCTGTTACCAACCTTTTCTTTAATTCCTGAAAACTGTTCTCGCATTTCTCCGTCCATTCAAACTTCCCTGTCTTGCGACTAAGTCGTGTCAAAGGGGCTGCGATCTTCGCAAAGTCCTGTACAAATCTACGATAGTAGCCGACCAATCCTATGAAACTCCTTACCTCTGTGGGTGTGGTTGGCCTTTCCCAATTTGAGACCGCCTCTATCTTGGAGGGGTCGACCAATACTCCTTCTTTATTGATCACATGTCCTAAAAACTGTACTTCATTCCGCCAGAATTCACACTTCGAGAATTTGGAAAATAACTGTTCCTCCCTGAGTATTCCTAGAGCTATCCTCAAATGCTCTGCATGTTCTGCCTCAGTCCTTGAGTAGATTAAAATATCATCGATAAAAACTATCACACACTTGTCCAAGTACTTCTTAAATACTCTGTTCATTAAATCCATGCAAGCCGCTGGGGCGTTGGTTAATCCAAAGGACATTACCAAGAACTCATAGTGCCCATACCTGGTACAGAACGCTGTATTGGAAATATCTTCGGGTTTAATCTTTAGTTGGTGATATCCAGTTCTCAGGTCAATCTTGGAAAAATAAACAACATCCTTTAGCTGGTCGAACAGATCGTCTATTCTAGGTAACGGGTACCTGTTCTTGATGGTTAGCTTGTTCAACTCTCGATAGTCGATGCACAGCCTCATGCTCCCATCCTTCTTCCTTACAAATAACACTGGTGCTCCCCACGGAGACACACTGGGTCTTATCATACCCTTATCCAAAAGTTCCTGCAATTGGGTAGCTAATTCCTTCATTTCTAATGGGGCTAACCGGTAAGGTGCTTTTGAAACTGGCGCCGTCCCTGGGACCAACTCAATAGCAAATTCAATCACTCTATCGAGTGGTAATCCCGGAAGGTCGTGTGGGAATACGTCTTCAAATTCGTTGACTACCGGAATATCTTATAAGTTGGGCACCACCTTCTGCGTGTCCACCATATAGGCTAGGTAAGCCTCATTTCCTTTTCGTAGCATCCTTTTGGCCTGGGCTATAGTCAAAAATTTCTGCGTCTGCCTCTTTTCTCTAAATATAACTTCTTTCTTTCCTGGGATATTTAACTTAATTTTCTTCCCCTTACAGTCTATTTGAGCATCATTGCTAGATAGCCAGTCCATTCCCAAAATTACATCAAATTCCCCTAATTTAAAAGGAATCAGATCAACACTAAAAGATTGCTCCCCTATGCCTAACTCACAGGCGGGGTGAATCTGGTTAACAGGAATAATTTCATGATTGGCTATTTCTACTTGCAAGGGTTCTATCAAGGGTTCAGCCTTAAGTCTTAACTTACGTGCAAGGTCCTTTGATATAAAAGATTTAGTTGCTCCTGAATCAAATAAAACGTTTGCACTGACTGAATTTAGAGAAAGGGTACCTGCTATCACATCTGAGTCTTTCATAGCATCCTGGACTGTCATGTTGAAAGTCCTCGCAGTAGGTGGCTTATTGGAGGCAGCCCTGCTGGCTCCTGAAGCTGCTGGTTTGTTCATTGGGCATTCCCTCTTCCAATGACCCGGGCGTCCACACTGATGACAAGTGGTGGTTGGAATGACGGCAGGGGTTGATAAAGGGCACTTAGTTGAATAGTGACCTTCCCGACCGCACTTAAAGCAGGTTATTGGCTTTCCTTTACACTCCCCAGTGTGCATCCTTCCACAAGTGTTACAGGCTGGTAATGGGGGTCGAGACTGGTTGGAATAGGACATTCTTGACTTCTGGCCGCTCTGGCTCACACTCACGCTCATTGGCCGCTTAAACCCAGTGTTCTTTCCCGATAGGGACACTGCTCCTCGATTAAATCTATTTGGGAAGCTCCTTCCTGCGGAACCTCCACCCATGCTTATACTTTTCCTCTTTATTCCCTTCTTCTCTCTTTCCTTCTGCATCTGTTCACTTCCGGTTTCTACAATTGTTGCCTTTTGCACCAGAGTGGCATAATCCGTAAGCTCAAGGATTGCCACCCTATTCTGAATCCACGGTTTCAGTCCCTGCTGAAACCTCCTAGCTTTCTTTTCCTCTGTGCTCACAAATTCCGGCACAAACCTTGATAGCTCAGTAAATTTCGCTTCGTACTCTGCTACAGATAAGTTATTCTGCTTTAGCTCCAGGAACTTGAGCTCCATCTGGTTTTCCATAAACCTCGGGAAATACTTTCCCAAAAACAACTGACTGAATCTCTCCCAGGTTATAATAACATCTGTCTCCATGTTTTTCTTGGCCTCCCACCAGTAGTTGGCCTCTCCTTTCAGAAGGTAGGTAGCAAATACAGTCTTCTGTGCCTCATCGGTACTCAAAATCTCAAAGGATTTCTCCATTTCCTTTAACCATGCCCTTGCCTCAACTGGGTCGGCTGATCCGTGGAACTCAGGGGGCGTAAGGGACTTAAAAACCCTGAAAGAGTTTGCCACAGCATTGTTATTTCCTTGAGGGGGTGGGTTGGGTTGACGTTCCAAGTTCTGCCTTAGTAGTTGCATGAACTGGCCCATGGGATCCATGCCTGGGTTTGGTACTGGTTGCTCAACCTCAGTTTCTCCTTCTTCAGCCTCTATCTCAAATCCCTCAACATCATATGTTTCCTCTTCCTCTTCATACAGGGAGTCATCCTGTTCCACATAATTCTCATCTTCCTCTTCACTGTGTTTCTGGTTCCTATCCGTCCTGGTTATGGCTTCCCTGGTCCTCAGATCCAGGGTTCGCCCTAGTTCCAATCTTTCTTGGCGGCATGATACTGATAATAATATAAAAAATTTATTGGAAAAAAAATCAACGTTAGGTCACAATCATACTCAACATTGTGCCTTGCACAGCTCTTATAATGGGGAGAACGTATCTCGCAATTCTATTATATTATGACAGTTCTAATAAGAAGTACAGTAATAATAATGATAAAAACAGTGATCTCGCCACTAAGGAACTGAACTGAAAGGAAACAAATATATACATAATGCGAGAAATACATAGTTTGATCTGGTTAAAAGTACAACAGTGCTACAGCCATCTGTCCCAAAAGTGATACACAAGAGTCTATCTGTCTAGTCAGAAAAAGGTATGCTATATACAAGTCAACTATCCCGGAAAATTGGCTCTTACTAAGGCCTCGACTAACTAGACAACTAGACTATCCCATCATCAGTCCTGAATCACACACGGGAGCGGGTCAGCTCCCATAACCTTTCCATCGCACGACGGAAGATATAGTCGGCCTGCCGCCTGGAGATCCTACCATGCCTGTCCCCCTGGAGCGATCTGAGTCTCGCTCGGGACGTGAGCTCTATCCCCGTCAGCTCCCTCATCAAGGATCGGGGTATAGCAGCCCTAGTCTCATAAGCTCGTGTACGCCTACCCGCCCTCTCCGCATCCAACTCCCTCCTGGCCTCATCCAGCCGGGCCTCAGCAACAGCCACTCGGGTCCTGAGTACATCCTGAACATAGCCGTGGGCTAACAAAGACTGCCTATAGGCAGGGTCGAGAGGTGGTGAATCCGGAGCCGCTGGGGGTGCCTCCTCTGTCTGCCTAGGCTCGGAAGTATGGGTCTCTGAGCTGTCATCATAGGGGATCCAAGATAGTGGTGGAGGGCTAGGAGCTCTGACCACCGGGAGTGTGGGTAAAGGGGTACCAGTGTACACTACCATAGGTCTGACACGCTCCTTAGCTGCTGGGACCTCATCCGGGTCCTCCTCATCTGAAATAGAAATGACCTCTATCTCTGACTCCTCTGAGGGGTCCTCCTCATCCTCCTCCATCTCAGGCTCCTCCTGATCCTCGATATCTAGCAGTGCCTCATCATGTTCACGCTCGAACATCTCAGGGTCCTCTATCTCATGCGCCTACACATTAAACGAGCTAAGTTACTACCATGATACTTATAAGGGTTCCCGTAAGGGTTTTAACTGTCAGTGCTACTTTAAGTAGTCCGACCATGAACTTGGCAAGAGTTCTTATTATCTTTGTGAGTTTATTATTATATCGTCGCATCATCTCTGAGGTTTATAACGCTTAACTCTGATACCATTTCTGTAACACCCCGAGATCCGGGGTCAGGGATCCGGGTCGTCACGGTCTTTCTTTCCACAATATCACTTAATTGAATTAATAATAAATAACCTCATGCTGTGACCCCACACTAACACACACCACAACCCGTTATAGTCTCAGAGATGAAATTGAAATAAGTACAAGTCTTTGAATCCACAATTTAACAGTTATTACAACCCAAAATGATTATTTAATAAGTTTACAATTAATTTCCATTATCTGCCACAGGTTATAATTATACATAATTGATTCCCAAAAGTAGAAGGTCTGATCTACAGATAGATCTACCTCTGCAGCTATAGCAGCTATGATCTCAACGGGAAGGCGTGGGGCGCTTCCCACGCTCTTGTGCTGGGTCTGCTTGAGTCTGGCCATCTTTCCTAACTGTTGTTGTGTGATGAAGAAATAAAGCAAGAGTGAGCATTACAGCTCGCAAGATAATATATAGTGTAAACAATAATGCAAGTATCTAAAAGTATAACTTACTAGAATCCTTTATCAAGTGCAAGATAATTACTTACTAAATATAAGTAAAAACAAGGGATGAAGTTACCAATTACTTCACTATACTTATATCCTTTATAAAGCTACTTGAACTACCGCTGTTCAAAGTATAATGAGCTTTCAACATTTCATCACATAGATGAGACTACAAGACAAGATTTGAATAGATTAAATCTTTGAAGTATTATTGAAGGAAATGAAGTTATGATATACTTCATTAAGTTCCGATATATATCCACATATACATCTTCTTTATACATTTCCTGAAAACCTCTGTCATGTAAGGTATGAACAGAGTTTGTAACATCCAATAATTTTTTGGAAGGGAAAAGAATTGTGGCATAAACCCGATATCTTCTTGATCAGGAAAAGATACCAATAAGTAACCTTTTCTACTAGTAGATGGACGAATTCCCCACTGGTCATCACCCTGGTCGCAATAGGACCTTATGCTGGACTGCCACTCAGCCATTTACGCATTTGATGGACTCCCACTGAACCACTTACACTATCATGGACGCCCACTGAGCCCATGTTGCTTATGCCGACTCGATAGATGGACTTACTTCCCGAACGTTGGGTAAGTAATCAATTCATTTACCAAAACCGCAACCTTGTTGCGAATATAAAATACACCACAGAGCCGGATCCCTCTGGTTTTGAGCGAGTATTTAAATCCCCTTTAAAAAGGAGGATCATAAATATAAAAAAATTGAGTTTTGGGATCCGCTCTAACTTTTGAAAATCATTTTAAGGACTCGAAAACACTTTAAAGAGTGTTTGGAGTAATGCTGATTTAATAAAGTAAATCAGTCCCAATATATTAGAAAATATCTGAATATTATTATTTAAATAATATTCCCATAAAGAATAATCTTTATACAAATAATTGAAGTAGAAGTTGTAAAACTTATACCTGAAATGAGTATTAAATAACCAATGATATACTTATACGAAAGTACTATCTTTATTTGAATAATCAAAAATAAGTTTGATTATCGACACCTTATTCTTTAATAAAATAAAGAAAATATCTCAGAATATAATCGGAGTCATTGGTCCTCAAATGAATATTCAAATAATATTCATTAAATAATATAAACTGAGTCATAAGCCCTCGAATGAATATTCAAGTAATATTCATTAAATAATATAAAGTGAGTCATAAGTCCTCGAATGAATATTCAAGTAATATTCATTGAATAATATAAAGTTATCGAATAAACTTTATTCAATTAATAGTTTTAAAAACTATTCATATATATATATATATATATATTATACTCGGGAGCCTCGCCTCCCGGTTTTTGAAAAAGTTCACCTTTTGATCCCCTATACTAAGGGTATACGCAAATACCGCTTATCTCTAGCATAGGTATTATGCAACGAATAAGCATTTGAACCAACAGATATATAAATCAAGAATACGAAATAGGCATGCATATATACCATATCACATGCTACAATATATCGCAAGAATTTGCTAATAACAAATATGCATTTATTACAAGATCATGCATATACACATATACATCACAACAACAGTTATACAGGTAGAAAACTTGCCTGAGCGACTGGGGGTAATAAAAGGCCTGGGACGAGTCTGGCAACCTATAAACAACATATAAGTCGCAATTAAACCAATGTCGCTTATGAATCTATACTTTAACCAATCTAGACTCTAATGCTCGCTTTGCGCTTAACGCTTCACTTAAGTCGCTCGAGAACCCTCGGCTCCACCATTTTTAATAAATTAATCATTAGGAGTTTTAAGACGATTCTTTCGCGAGTGCCTTACCAATTGCCTATTACACTTTACATAAATGTTTCATACTCCAATTAGTCATTTAGGGTCTTTAACCAATGTTTCAAATTAAGGCGAGGGATAATGGTTTGTTCGCGAAACGTCGTTACTTAAAACGACCGTTTCTCCTAAATCCTACATCGGAATCAAACGAACCACATATCAAAATGAAGCTCATAACATGAACTATCTAATCATGGCAATGGTCAAAACCTAGCAGGGAGTTCTTGGGTCCTAATGTTATGACAAAAGCAGTCTAAAGTAAATCGGACATTACGACGGCTATGTTTACGTGATTTCCCAAATTTAAAACACTCCAATTCAACCACCAATCAATCCCAATTCATTCATACAACCAAAATCCATCCATATCACACTACAACAGCCCCAACACCTCAAGTTCTCCAATTTATGTTATTCTCAACATGAATTTAAAACTATACTTAAGTCCTTTACTAATCAACAAGATTCAACATTCAATTCACTACAACTCCAACCCAAACTCTAAACCTACAAGCATCAAGCTACTCTTTTACCATAACAATCAAAATCATCCTAATATACAAAGTAAAGCTAGGGTTTGGAGATGTTATACCTTCCTTGAAGTGATTGGAGTAGCTAGGAAGCCTTAAGAAGCCTTGAGATGTCTTAGGGATGCTTGGATCTTAAAGGAAAAATAAGAAAAATCAAGTTAAAAATCTTGAAATCACTATTCATTATCTTCTTCATTGATTTCTTGGAGAAGATTGTGAATGATTTGGAGGCTTAAACTTATAGGATAGCTATATCTATGCATAAGGAGTACTAGATAATTATCTTACCAATTAAGGAAGCTTGGAACTTGAATTTTGAAATTCTTCTTCTTGAAATGGAGAGAAAAGCCGAGAGCAATGGTTGAAGAAATGAAATGATTTTGTGTTTGTGATTTGTTTAGCTTAGCTTGGTTTTTTTTTATTAGATTTTGGTTAATTACCTTATTAACCTTGAACTTTGTGTGGTTATCATTCATCCACACCTCCTTCCCCCCTATGTCATGCTTATGTCACCTTGTGATGTCATCATCCCTTACTTGCCCTCTTCTTATTGGTTGGATGACCTCATCATCCCTAACCTCCTTGATTAACTTCCTAATTGTTTGCCTAATGACCGCTGATCTATTATACGGTTCGCTTAACTTTCGTTCTCGTTTCTCGTTTGAGGGATCATACCCGGGATCTTATTACTTGGGTTTCCTTAACCTTTCTCAATACATTATATTCCTTTTATGATCCTCTCTTATAATCCTCTAATTTAAATCCTTTTTATCCTGTTACCTTATGCTCAATTCTTTCTGTATCTGGTGGATTTTCGGGAAAAATTAAAGTGTTCGGATTTGGATTCTGACGATCTTTACATACACTTATATACCATATAGAGTACTAATAAAATCTCAGAATATCCATATAAAAACCCCTACATAGTGTGGCATGAAAAGTTTTCTTGTTCAGCAAAAACACTATTCATAAGGGTTACAAAAAGTTCAAAATTTTGGGGGTTATTACATTCAAGGAGTGTATGAGAGATATATATATAGGTGAATATATGTATCGGGACTTAATGACGTATCTCGTAACTTCATTTCTTTCAAATAATATTTCAAAGATTGAATCTATTCAAGTCTTATCTTGTAGTCTAATCTGTGTGATGACCTTTTGAAACTGATTATAACTTGAACAGTGGTAGTTCAAGTAGTATTTGGAAAAGATATAAGTATATTGGAGTATCTTGTAACTTTATCTTTTCAACTTATATCTAGTTAATGATTATCTTATGGATGACAAAGGTTTTCAGAAAAACGTTGAGACAAGGTTAGATATATTAGATCACCTTGCAGCGATATTTTTATACAGTTATAAACTGGAACTCTGTGTATATTATACATGTCAGAGGATTTCAAAGATTGTGAAAAGTATATATGTATATATATACTGAATATTTCGCGACTTGGTCGCGTTAAGATATCAACTTGGTTCATTTCTTCTTGACCAAGACTTTCATGAGTACTATGAGAATGCTCATATATTATTAATTATTATACATATTATTTCAGTGGGCTTGTTGCTCACCCTTGCTTTCTTCTTACATCACACAACAACATATAGACAAGATGAACAGGACCAAGCTCCCAATTTGCGAGCGGATAGGAAACGTTCCGCAGTTTCCTGTAGGCGTTGATGCCGCTGTAGCTGAGGTAGGAATTACCAATAGGCTAGGCTTTCAACTTCTGATGTACCAGACTTATGTATCTATATGAATTGTAATAATGCCAAAGAAATGTAAATTTATTCAGAAACCCTTTTGAGGTGTAATGGCTTATAATTGTGGAGTAAAACGAATTGTGTTATTTTTGGTATTCATCTCTGAGACTATAACTTGTGGTGTGTATCTGTATATTATGGGGTCACAGTACACAGTAGTTGGTTGTTTATTAAGATTAAGTATTATTGAGGGAAATGGAACTCGTGACAACCGGGATCCCCGACCCCGGATTTGGGGGTGTTACAGAAATGGTATCAGAGCCAAGCGTTATAAACCTCGGAGACGATGTGACGTTAAAATAATAAGTTCACTAAGATAATAAGAACTCTTGCCAAGTTCATAGTCGAACTACCTAGCGTAGTACTGACAGTTAAAACCCTTATGGGAACCATTATAAATATCATGATAAAAGCGTAGTTCGTTATCGTATATGGTTGAGGACTCCGAACCTTGAGGTTGAGGAGCAATAGCGCAATGATGTTTTATTACTTATTGGAGATCAAATTGTGGATCTGATAGAGCGTCCTAACGAGGGACCGGATGATGTTCATATTGAGGATATAGTGGTTGAGGATGTTGTCCTAGAAGGGTTGTTGTTGAGGAGGATCTCGTAAAGGATCCTAACAAGACTGAAGAGGTGATCGCTAAGAAATTAATGACCGTAGTCAGGGTGACTACCAGAGATAGGATTGGCGGTTACTACCGTAGGTTCATTCCAGTTTGCAATGATAGCAGCCCCTTTAAGCGTGGCTTACTCGTTAGACTGAGAAGTTTGAATGGACAGAAAAATGCGAGAACAGCTTTTAAGAACTGAAGAAAAGATTGGTGACGACCCCTGCGTTGGATTTGCCGTAGGGAAAAAGGAGATTATGTGATTTATAGTAATGCTTCACACAAGGGATTTGGGTGCGTGCTTATGCAACACAGTAAGGTAATCAGGTACGCGTCAAGATAATTTTGGGAATATGAAATTCGATATCCCACCCATGATCTTGGGCTCACGACAATAGTTTTTCCCTAAAGATTGGAGGTACTACTTGTATGGAGAGAAGTGCGAGATTTACACAAACCATAAGAGTTCTAGTACATTTTCACGCAGAAAGAGCTCAACATTCGCCAGAGTAGGTGGTTACAGCTAATCGAGGATTACGATTATGAGATTCTTTATCATCCAAGGAAAGCCAATATGTTGGCTAACGCTCTTAGTAGAAAGGAGAGACTCAAGATGATAATGTCTTTGGGAGATTTGATAAGAGATTTTGAGAAAATGGAAATAGAAGTGAACGTAATCAGAGCCGGTACCGAAAGGCTGTTTGAGATTGTAATGCAGCCCGAATTATGGGAAAAGATCATATTGTGCTAAGAAAAGGTGATGAATGAAGGCAGAGAGCAGATGACTGGAGAAGATATTAATACCGAGAAAGATGATAAAGGAATAACGTGGTATTCCTACAGAATTTGGGTTCCAAACATTTAAGAGCTTTAGGACTGGATCTTAGATGAAATCCATAGTTCGAGGAATAAGATTTAGGGAAAACCCTGAATGTGATAGTCAGGGAGGTCGCCATCAAGAAAGAAGGAACCCATAATATAATGAAGTGGAAAACAAGAATTTTAACGTATAAGATAACCCCAATTATGGGAGAAGGATGAAACATTTCATACTGAGAAAATAGAAGTCGAGCAAGATAGGGAGAACCCGGATGGTACTCCTATGGGGCAATTCATGGACCTGCCGAAACAAAACTTATACTTTTACCCCAATCACCACCCTGATGAAACAATGCAGTGGGAAATTCTTTTAGGACCTTTAAGTCGCTAAGCCCTCAGAGTTCCAAGGAACAAGTTGACCCGATCGAGGCAAGAGCCTGGCTAAAGGAAATAGAGGAATAATTTGAGATTCTAATGATTGATGAAGCGCAAAAGACTGTTTTGCCACTTACCTTCCCAAGAGAGAGGCCACCCGTTGGTGAAAGGCCAAGGAAGGCACAGAGCGAGAGGTTATAATAAACTGATTAAAGTTCAGTCAATTGTTTTCGGGAAAGTACTTCCCAAGGTTATGGAGGTAGTGTAAAAGCTTTAGAGCCAGAACAAAGGCGGACGAGTATGATGAATTATGAAGCTAAGTTGTAAAAGTTGTGAAGATTCGCTCTGATGACAAGAATCTCAGAACGACATGATGTTTGAAGTTAATGAGTAGTGGGTTCATGAAATGATTGTGTTAGTCCCTTAACAATATAGCAAGAATTACAAAAGGGGGGTTGAATGGAATTCTTGAACTTTTTCTTGAAATAAAAATGTTCAAATTGATTATAGATATATTTGTTTTGATTAGCACAATGCGGAATATAAACTTTAATGAATCAAAACAAGAGTAATTAAAAACAAGAGTTTTTAAAAACTTTCTGGTGGATTTAAAAAATTCCACCAGAGATATATTTAATATATCGAGAGGACTCTGTGTGCAGAAATGCTCACAGCTGCTTATACAAAATAGAACTACTAAGAACACAGGAAATGCTAAAGATAGTGCTTACAAAGATTTCTCTGTGTTTGTTTCTTAGCTCTCTTAGTTGTTTTTCTATTTGCTACTCTCTTGGTTTATATATTACCAAGATTACAAAGTCAAAAGAACTGAATAAATATAAAATCTAACAGTCTTGATCTTTGCTGCTTTTCGTCCTCTATTACCCAGTTAATGGGCTTCCACAGTGTGTTTGTATCCAACTCGACGGCTGTGTGTCAGCTTTCACTGTTCAACTGATGTTTGAATCTTGATATGATCATCCGTCGACTTTCAGATCATCCGTCGATGACTTACTTGATCATCCGTCGACTGCTATTTTAAACATCCGTTGAAAGTCATTTGATCATCCGTCGAAGCTTTGTTGATAGCTATTTTGGCACTTGACTTCATTTCACTTATACAGAATTACAAGACATTGCTTATGTACAGTTAATCAACCTATTCTGCATATCTAGTTAAAGTCAACATGACTTATATACTACTACAGATACTATACAAAGGTGCATACAACACTGTGCTACAAACTTATTATTACATAAGCTACTCACTCGATGGATAATAAGTTACTCATCCGTCGGGACTAAAACGAGTTATCCGTCGGGACTATAATTCTTATCCGTCGAGTGCTACATTATTTCACTAAGTAAAATTTACTTAGATGTTTTGTTTAGGTAATCATCAAGTACATAACATATTCACAACAGATTGTAATAGAAAAGAAAATAAAAAGAAACTGAAGTGGAAAGGAAAATAAAGACAATAGAGTTTGAGGAATGATAAGGGAGTTGGGTATGAGGAAACCCTAAAGACTCGTAGCAATAAAAATAGAAATGTATATAATCGTCAGGATGATGGTGATTCACCATGAGTTAAAGTTGATGGTTGAAGGCATAAAAGATACATATATTTTATCCCCTTTAAGTTGGGAGGATTCGAGGAAACCTTGAGATAGTTCGAAGGATAAATAATGAGACGCAGATAGACTGAGGAGACAAGAAAGTAAGAAATTAGGAAATTGGATGAAGGAAGTGACCTTCAAGAATGTGAAGTGTAAGACCGGTGGCATGATACCCAGAAAAGGGAGACGCCGGGTATGAAAGATATCCCAATATTGAGATGACTGTTGAGACAAACAACATAAGTAAATGAGGAATTATTAAGAAGAAGTTCATGTTGAACACGACCAATATCTTCCAGAACATCCATGTTATCATTACTAAATCAGGAAAGAAAAGCGGATAACCATTGTTATCTTTTAGAGGCCATATAGATTGACCTCAATTTGAATAAGAATGTTATTGTGAAATTAGGCATATACTATCTAGGTGGGAATGATTGAATAAGATACCCTTATCAGGGATATATGACTTGATTTATCCATGTAAGGATGCAAGTACCTTTTTAAAGGTGGAATTAAGGATATAACCTCAATAACATGAGATGAACCATGAGGGATGCATAAAGGTTGGCGTTTCACCCTTAATAGGGACATTATGAGTTTGGGTAGTACGGAATGAAGGACTAAGGCAACAACAACCTTTAAAGATCAGTGGAGAAAGTTTTCAGAACTATATAGACAATGATTCTGGTATTAGTAAATGGTATCTTGATATGCCCTGTACCTAGGGTGTACTTGATGAAGGATTTAAGGATAACCTTAGAGGTTTTACAAGGAGAAAGGTAATATTCAAAGTTCTCAAGAATAGAAATTTTGATAAAGGAAATATGACGTAATTATAATAATGCCAGGTGGGGCACGTGATGAACCATAAGAAAGTATAGATAGACCCAATGAGGGTCGAGATTGGTAAAAAGCAAGAAGGACCCAAGATAAAAGACGTCCTAAGTATGATCGGGAGTCAGCCGTGATAATGTTCACATTTAAAGACTAAGGCAGTGACTTATGGAAAAATGGTGATTTTTTTTACTCACAAGAACTTAAGAAGAGCATTTTAACATAAGTAGTGATTGGAAATGAGGTAGAAATTTTAGTTGAAGGTGGTTCAGAAGACATTGATTGTAAGGAAATATTACTATCAAGAAAGGCCAATGAGGTTGCCGACACTTTAAGTGTAAGAGGACAATTATAGGCGCCTGTGCCAGAGGAATACAGTGATGATGGTTAAAACCGTGGAGGTTTTATTATGGTTTGAAAGATTGACATTTCTTCTGATGATTGTACGATACTCAACCGTAATAATAGTTTGGTAAAGATTTAATTCATGTAATCACCGTGAGCGGGCTATCTATCTTAGAAGGTCCTATCTTGAGATAAGCCAGGACCATGTTATGAGAGGACTAAATAAACCTTTGAGCTTCATATTTCCTAATAAAGACATATGGTTAAGAATGGTATTAACCTGCTATCATTGCTTTGATTGAAACTCTTCTGCAATTTTATCTGCTTCATGTCTTGTATGTACGTCAGGATCTGGAATGTTCTTCATGAATCATGAATGGTGATTATGTTACCTCCTTAGAAGAATTCGATACGACAAGTATGGACTCCGTATGGTTAGCTATTAAGATTCCAACAAAAATGAATGACTACAGTAGGTTAGTGGTGGACCATAGTAATGCTACAATGAGTCTATGAATAATGAGACGATGACAACTGTGAGAATTGTATTGTAATGAATGTTGAGATTGAGTACCACTAATCGGGTCGTGGTGATGTATAAGTTATTATTGATAGACCAACTAAGCCGAACATTTACCTATGATATATTTCTTATCGGTAAAGAGTCGTATTACTATACGAGGAAGGTTGCGGTGCAAGCATAGAATTCTAATAACGATGATGTCTAGAATGAAATCCCTTATTCGAGTTTCGATGTCGAGGGAGTTTCAAAAGTGAGTGTTTATGAGCTCGAGCAAGAGCATGGGTCCATGGAATGATGGACGGAATAGTAAATATTCTGGCACGTGAAATGCGATGCTATAATACTTGATGTTGATATATATATACACATATGTTTTGTTCTCCTATGATAAACCTCTATAGTTCAGAGGTAGATTCCAAGCCAGATATTTGTGGCAGTATTTTTTTCATATACAATTCTCTTCAATTCGTTCTTTCCTCTCCTTTTCATTTTGTATAAGCTGAGAAGAACAACCCTTCCAGAAGGGGAGGTATTGCCGAATGACTATCTATCTGTGTGATAGAAGCCTAGTAGGATACCACATGTTATTTAATTGCTTGTCAAGTACTAAAGGCTGGCCACCTTCTGTACTAACTATGCAATAGAACAAGTGTTCATGATCATAGTGATCTCTCAATACTTCTACACGAAGACCAAGCTTTCAAAGATGGAGGCAGCTAGAGATGAAGTTGTACCAAGTATGGTGGTATTCGGAATGGAAACGCATTCATGATACTAAGGTTGACGCATTTATGAAAAGGTTATAAAACTCTAGCAAGTAAAGGTATATCTAGAATAGTATTCTGTACGGAAGATAGTAATGATTATGAACGGTAAAAGAGTGGGTATTGAGAAGCAAAAGCTATAATGCTAGAAGCTATGATGAGAGTCTGTGCAATAGACTTGAAAGAATTTGGAATGATCACTTAACGCGGATCGATTTTTCTCACGATAATAGATCGTATGTCAGGATCGAGATGTTGTCTTATGAGATCCTTGAGGGAAGAAAATGTCGATCTCCCTTATGTTAGGGTGAAGTTGTAGAGCGCAAGATGCTCGTACCAGCAGTGGTCCAAAGGACCAAGGATTTAATAGATCTAATCAGAGGACGGCTGGTAGTAGCCCAAGATGAACATAAGAAGTATGTTGATTTGACACGAACGGACAAAGAATAGGAAGTAGGGGACCTAGTGCTGTTATAGGTATTCCCTTGGAAAGGATTGATGAGGTTCGTAAAGAAAGGAAAGCTAAGTCCGTGATTTATTGGACCCTTGGAGATATTAAGGCGTATTAGGAAGTTAGCATATGAGCTAGCCCTACCCCTGAACCTATAGCAAGTTCATAACGTGTTCCACATATCAATATTAAGGAAGCATAATCCGAATATCAGACATAGGAGAATACGAGCAAATAGACATTCAACCAGACTTGACCTATATGAAGCAACCAGTAAGGGTTATGGATTAAAAGGAACAAGTGCTTAGGAACATGGTAATCAAACTAGTCAGAGTTTTGTAATAGAATCACAATGTGGGAAATTTTACTTGAGAGTTATAAAGTGCAATGCTAAGAAAGTATCCCTATTCATTTTTTATCTGATTCCGGGACGGAATCCTTTTAAGAAGGGGAGACTATAATAACCCCAAATTTTGAAAATTTTTGAAACCCTGATGAATAGTAACTTTTGCTGATTATGCTGATTAAGAAAAATTATCAGACCGCGCTATATAGGAGTACTGTTATGGAAATTCTAAGATCATATTATTATTCCATAAAGTAAATAAGTGTATGTAAAGATCGTCAGAATCCAAATTCGAACACTTTGATTTTTCCCGAAAATCCACCAGATACCGACAGAATTGAGTATAAGGTAACATGATTAAAAGGATTTTAATTCAAGGATTATAAGAGAGGATCATAAAAGGAATATAAAATATTGAGAAAGGGTAGGGGAACCTGTGGCGCCCTCCAAACCCGGGTCAGAAGTTTGGGTTCCACACACACATACCTTAGTTATGACCTGCTTATAACAATGATAAAGATAATAATAATATGCAGTGACCCTACTTACCAACTACCACGGACCGCAATAGGTTAAAGTATGCACATAAGCCAAATACATTCTTCAGCTCCGTCACCGGGGGAATCCAAATTCTTGAAGAAAACCTAAGAATACCTTTTAATCCTTTTGCGTGCACAATTTTTCACCTACCAAATGATTTATATCTTGATCCATTACATCTTCCTGGCACTTCTTTATTTTCTCTAACAACTCCGGTTGGAAAGTCATACAGTACACTTTTGCTTCGTTAGGTTTGCAAACTCTAATCTCCAATTCCAGTTTCTGAAATTCTTTATATATCTCTTCGGGTACTGATAACACATTTAACTTTTCCTTCCGACTAAACGCGTCTGCTACAACGTTCGCTTTACAGGGATGATAATTAATTGAGCAATCATAATCTTTGATCAATTTTAACCATCTCCTTTGCCTCATATTAAGTTCCTTCTGGGTGAATATGAACTTCAAACTTTTGTGATCCATATAAATCTCACACTTCTCTCCATACAGATAATGTCTCCAAATCTTCAAAGCGAAAACTATAGCTGCTAGCTCCAAATCATGAGTAGGACATTTCTGTTCGTGTGGTTTTAATTGCCTTGACGCATACGCAATCACCTTATCATGCTGCATCAGAACACATCCTAGTCCTTTATGAGAAGCATCGCTATAAATTACGAAATTCCCTTGATCGTCTGGAAGTGACAAAACAGGTGCCGTAATTAATCGCTGCTTCAATTCCTGAAAACTTTCTTCACATTTATCGTTCCATATAAACTTTTCATTTTTCCGTGTAAGCTTTGTCAATGGTGTTGCAATCCTTAAGATATTTTGAACAAATCGACGATAATATCCCGCTAATCCCAAGAAACTTCTTACCTCAGTGGGTGTTCTTGGTCTTTCCCAATTCATAATGCCTCGATCTTTGCTGGGTCCACTTTGATCCCTTCGTTACTGACTATGTGTCCTAAGAATTGAACCTCCTGTAGCCAAAACTCACACTTCGAGAATTTAGCATATAACTTCTTTTTCCTTAAAATCTCCAAAGTTGTCCTCAAATGTTCTGCATGATCCTCTTCCGTCTTTGAATAGATCAAAATATCGTCTATAAACACAATAACGAACTTTTCCAAATATTCCTTGAAAATTTTGTTCATTAGGTCCATAAACGTTGTCGGGGCATTGGTCAATCCAAAAGACATCACTAAAAATTCGTAATGTCCATACCTTGTTCTAAAAGCTGTCTTGGGTATATCTTCTGGCTTAATCTTCAGTTGATGATATCCCGATCTTAATTCAATCTTGGAGAAGTACTTGGCTCCTTTCAATTGGTCAAACAAATCGTCAATTCTGGGTAACGGATACTTGTTCTTCATTGTAAGCTTGTTGAGCTCCCTATAGTCGATGCACAGTCTCATGCTTCCATCTTTCTTCTTGACAAATAATACTGGGGCTCCCCACGGGGATACACTGGGTCTGATTACTCCCTTCTCTAATAATTCTTGCAATTGCTTTGCTAGCTCCTTCATTTCAACGGGCGCCATTCTGTACGGGGCCTTGGATACCGGTTCTGTTCCAGGTGCTAAGTTGATTGTAAACTCAATTTCTCTATCTGGAGGAAGTCCTGGTAACTCGTCGGGAAATACATCTGGAAATTCATTCACTACTGGAATATCTTCAAGTTTTGCTGGCTCCTGACTTCTGTCAATCACATATGCCACGAAATGCTCGCATCCTTGCCGTAGTAACTTCTTCGCTTGAATCATCGTTAAGAATTTCTTCACCTGCTTCTGGCCCTTGAACGTTACTATTCTTTCGTCTGGCGTCTTTACCATTACCTTCTTATTTCGACAATCTATCTGGGCATCATGCTTAGATAACCAATCCATTCCTAAGATAACGTCAAATTCTCCTAACTTAAACGGTATCAAATTTACATGAAACTTACTACCAGAAATCTCAATTTCACAATTCCTACAAACTTGATTAACAGTTACACGTTCTTGATTTGCCAATTCCACAGTCATTATTTCATTCAAATGCCCAACTGGACAATTTAACTTGCTAACAAAATCTTGTGAAACAAACGATCGAGTTGCTCCCGAATCTATTAACACTTTGGCACATAAAGAATTCACATTAAGCGTACCTGCCACGACATCAATATTCTGGATAGCATCCTTCACAGACATGTCAAAAACTCTAGCCCTTGGTGTCTCATTCACTGCTGGAGTAGATCCCATGATTCTCAATGCATTACTGACTGGGGCTGGTGTCTTGCAATCCCTGGCTATATGTCCTGGCTTTCCACATTTAAAGCACGTAAATCCAATGGCTGGAATCTTCACTGTTGGATTCTGAATAGGCTGATCCTTATTTGCTGGCTCTCTTGCTGGCTGATTTCAGCACTCCCTTGAATAGTGCCCTTTCTGGTTACACTTGAAATATACCACATTCAACTTGTTACAAACTCCTCCATGTTTCTTTCCACAGACCTGACAATCTGGAAAAGTTAATCTCAACTTATTCGGTTGATTTCCATTAACTGGACGGTTGCCCTGGCTTCTGTCGCCTGCATTTTGTCTCTTGAAATTAAAATATTTCCTTGCTGAAACTTGCCCTTCTTAAAATTTAGAAACTTCCCTGGTTGTGACTGACCTTCATTCCCTTCAAATTTCCTTTTCTTGTTTTCTTTCTCCTTCTGTGACATCTCACTCTCTGTCTCTGCAATCATAGCCTTCTGTACAACTCCTGAAGTGGTATCCAATTCAAAAATGGCTACCTTCCCTCTGATCCATGGCTTCAAACCTTGCTGGAATCTCTTAGCCTTGTTCCTGTCAGTATCTACATACGACGTCACATACCTTGACAATTCCTCAAACTTACTCTCATAATCCGCCACCGACATATTTCCTTACTTTAATTCTAAAAATTTCAGCTCCATCTTATCCTGGACAAACTGGGGAAAATATTTTTCCAAAAACAATTCCTTAAACCTCTCCCAAGTAATAACATATGTACCTTCCAATGTCTTCACCATCTCCCACCAATAGGTGGCCTCATTCTTCAAATAGTAACTTGCAAACTCAACCTTCTGTTCTTCCTTTACTTTCACTAAGGAAAATGCCTTCTCTATCTCCTTTAACCAAACATTTGCTTCAATCGGCTCTAAGAAACCCTTGAATTCTGGTGGGATCACCGCCTGAAAAGTTTTGAAAGTTACCTGGATGTTGGTGTGTCTTTGTTGGTGTTGTGCCAGGTGAACTGTTTGTTGGGCCAATATTTGAAGAATCTGGGCTATTGATGGGTCTATGGGTCCTGGGTTCACATTCGGGTTTGTATCATCTTGGTTGTTATTATTGTTGTTGTTGGTATCTTCATTCTGGGTGTTGGTGCGGGTATTTCTTCTGGGAGGCATTTTCTGTAAAGAAGCAAACAACTTATTTAGCTTTTAAATCAAATCTTTTGCATAAAAGAAAAGTTTTGTAAAACAGAAACATCTCTTTTTGAAAACAGTTGTAACAATTGAACTAAGTAAATTGCATGCTTCTTTATGAAATATAAATAGTTATGAAAGACAGGGTACATGGTATCACATGCGTATAACTGGTGCAATAAATAAGGTAAAGTAAAACAGGTGCAGTAAAATAAATGACAGTGCTGGAAAGGAAAAGGTACTGATATATATAGATCAAAAGTTTTAGGTAGTACAAGCGTAAAGACGCTTCGGAAGTAAAAGCAAAAGGGTATAACAACCTGCTCACTAGTCAGCATAGCTAGTCTATATATACAACCCAAAAGTTTACTGATGCACACTACACACTACTGTATATACTACATAACCATAACAACCCTGCTCAGCATCTCCATCTCTGGATCTCTGACTCATGGCAAGTCTCGACCTCCAATCTCCTCAAGCTCCTCTAGAACCCACTTAGCCCACTCCACTAGGAAATCAGGGGTGATGTCCTCATGTGTAGCCTCAGCAATCTTCACAGCAGCTTGTTAGTCCCTTAACAATATAGCAAGAATTACAGAAGGGGGGTTGAATGGAATTTTGAACCTTTTTCTTGAAATAAAAATGTTCAACTCGATTATGGATATATTTGTTTTGATTAGCACAATGCGGAATGTAAACTTGAATGAATCAAAACATAAGTAATTAAAAACAAGAGTCTTTAAAAACTTTCTGGTGGATTTAAACAATTCCAATAGAGATATATATATATAATATATCGAGAGGACTCTGTGTGCAGAAATGCTCACAGCTGCTTACAAAATAGAACTGCTAAGAATACAGGAAATGCTAAAGATTGTGCTTACAAAGATTTCTCTGTTTTTGAGTTTCTTAGCTATCTCAGTTATTTTTCTATTTGCTACTCTCTTGGTTTATATATTACCAAGATTACAAAGTCAAAAGAACTGAACAAATATAAAATCTAACAGTCTTGATCTTTGCTACTTTTCATCCTCTATTACCCAGTTAATGGGCTTCCACAGTGTGTTTGTATCCAACTCGACGGCTGTGTGTCAGCTTTCACTGTTCAACTGATGTTTGAATCTTGATATGATCATCCGTCGACTTTCAGATCATCCGTCGATGACTTAATTGATCATCCGTCGACTGCTATGTTAAACATCCGTTGATAATCGTTTGATCATCCGTCGAAGCTTTGTTAAGCATCCGTTGATAGTCATTTGATCATCCGTCAAAGCTTTGTTAATCATCCGTTGGTAGCTATTTTGGCACTTGACTTCATTTCACTTATACAGAATTACAAGACATTGCTTATGTACAGTTAATCAACCTATTCTGCATATCTAGTTAAAGTCAACATGACTTATATGCTACTACAGATTCTATACCAAGGTGCATACAACACTGTGCTACAAACTTATTATTACATAAGCTACTCACTCGATGGATAATAAGTTAATCATCCGTCGGGACTATAATGAGTTATCCGTCGGGACTAAAACTCTTATCCGTCGAGTGCTACATTATTTCACTAAGTAAAATCTACTTAGACAGTTTGTTTAAGTGATCATCAAGTACACAACATATACACAACACAGCTGCTCTACGAAACACCTGGAGCCTCTCTCTAAGTCGCCTCTCACCACTCCCAACCTCTCTGGTACGCATGATATGTAGTAACTCCTGAATCTGAACCTGTAGGAATCACTGCTACATAAGGCAAACCTCAAACTGGTGATATGGAACAGGATATGAAGAGAACTGGAAAGGTACTCTTGTAACTGAATGACCAGTAAAGCCCGAATCAGCAGGTGGGGGTCCTCTGATAGGTGGCCTCATGCCTGGGGGTGGAATAGCCTGCAATGGTATGGGCTGCAACACAGGTGGAGGTAGTATAGCTGAAAGGTATATGTCAAAGCCTATTTATTTATTCGAGGATTTAACTCAACTCAAATAAGAATTTAATAAGTAAATAGTGGATCTATCGTCAGAGAGATCTCACAGAGTAACATATGTCAAAGGATTAAGAAGCATTGTTCATCTGCAGACTTGATGACTTAATTCACTGGAAGAAGCTCAAGCAATTGATCAAGCCTCAGTGATATAAATTAAGATTGTGGATTTAATCAAGTGACAGAGATCTCGTCAGGGTATCAATTAATAACAAGGATTCAGTCTGAAGAAAATCAAGAGTATCAAGGTCAAGGCTTGAAGAAACGTCACGGAAGTTAGTCACTCATGAACCAGACAGTACATCGAGTGTCAACATTGAAGTGGTGGAATTGATTCATAATTGACAGTGATTTTCAGAAGAATGGTTGCTGCTCAAGATTAGTATTAATTCTCTATTAATTAATTAAGTCATATAATTTAATTAAGAAAATAAATTATATCTGCAAAGATTAATTTATTGATTAATTGAATTAATTGATTAATTAATTCAGAATTAATATTAAGGATTTTCAGAATTTTTATTAGATTAAAAATCTATTAATAATTCAGTAAGACAATATGATTTGAACTACTATGACAATCGGTATGACAATTGATAGTCATACCGAAAGTCTTGCTAGTTCATTCTGATTGTCTTGCTAGCTATTGGGATTATCTTGCTAGTTCAAAAGGATAGTCTCACCGAAAGTCCTACCAGTTCAAATGGATTATCATGCCAGTTCATTTGATTGTCTTGCCGAAAGTCTTGCTGATTCAACTGGATTGTTTTGTTTACTTAAACAACAGAAAGCAGAAGACATTCATCTATCAATCAAACAGAACACACAAGTCAAGAACACAGCAGAAACAAAAGAAAAACATTTCATTTTTCATCTGCTTTATTCAAGATCAAAATTCTAGATTGTAAAGTTCAATCCAAACCACTAGAATTATTTATCTTGTTCTTGTGTAACAATCTAGCGGATCAAAATCCCTAGAACTTAATCTCAAATCGCATTTAGCATTTAATTCTAATTATTGCAAAAATAGAAAAAGTTCATGTCGAATTTATTCTAGATTTGTAATAATTAATTTGAGATTAATCCCTTGTAACAGATACCGTTGTTGTAACACCTTTCAAGTTTAATAAAAGTTTTATTTAACTTGAATTTTGTTTCACCTTTTTATTCCGCATTTTATTCGATTAAACGGTATTGTTTGTATTCAACCCCCCTTCTACAAACATATTGGGACCTAACAATTGGTATCAGAACCTTCTGATTAACGTACAAATCAAGATCCTAGACTTTTGTGTTTCTTTCACTCCTTGAATTTTTTATTCACTCAAAAAATTCATAATGACTACACAAAAAGTTGGAACCGTTAAAATTCCACTATTCGATAAAGAAAATTATGTTATGTGGAAGAAGAAGATGCTATTGTTTTTACAAGTTGCTAATCCCAAATATCTGGAAGTGTTAAAGAAGGGTCCAAAAATTCCAATGGTTATTGAACCAGAGGTAATAGAAAATGATGTGGTGATCACCAAAGCTAGAACTTATGTTAAAGATCCTGAGGATTTCTCTCCTGCTGAAAAAGAAGAAGCCTCCCTGGATGCTAGCCTTCAATTAATTTTAGTAGATTCCCTTGATCCCTTGATGAATAGACATGTGATGAATTGTAAAGATTCCAAACATATCTGGGAAACTATTGAGGTTATTAATGAAGGCACAGAGGAAGTTAGGGAGAACAAGTTAGAAATCCTAACCTCTGAGTATGAAAACTTTAAATCCAATCCAGGAGAAGGAATCAATGAAGTGTTTGAGAGGTACAATGCATTGATCAACAACCTGAACATTAATGGTAAATACTATTCCATCAGGGAGGTCAACAAAAAGTTCCTTTTAACACTGCCAACTCATCTCGAACATAGAATCACTGCCATAAGAGAAGCAAGAGATCTGAGTGAGATTTCTTTGGAAAGGCTCTATGGTGTGTTAAAGACTTATGAGTTGGAGCAGATTCAGCAGAAGGAAGTTTACGGGAAAGGAAGAGTGGTCAACACGTCTACTGCTCTAGTAGCTGATGAACAACAATAACAACAACCACAATATCAACAACAATCTCAACAGTCAGAAAGAATGGTACAGTCTTCCAAGGTTGAAGAAAATGTGATAGTAGCAGAATTTGATCCTCCTACTACAAATCAATCAGGAGATGATTTGTATTCCTTGGAAGAACTGGAGCAATTGGAGGATGAGTCAATGGCCCTGATTGTCAAGAGATTCTCAAATGTAAGATTCAAAAGGAATCCCAAGTTCAAGTACAAGTCCAACTACAAAAGATTCCAGAAAGGTGGATCTTTATCCTCTAACACCAGCAGTGGTGGGTATAAAACAGGGATGGTTGATCGAAACACCATTCGATGCTTCAACTGCAATGAGTTGGGACACTTTGCCACAGAATGCAGGAAGCCAAAACAAGTTAGGAAGAACTCTTACAATTCTAATCAAAAGAGTAAATCTGAAAGGGTTTACCTGGCAAAGGGAAGAAGTTGGGATGATACTGACAGTGAAGATGAAGAAGTTGGGAATCTTGCTCTCATGGCTAGTGATGCAAACACCTCATCGTCAAGAAAAGAGGTAAAATTTACTGATGCTGAATTAGTTTATCATCTAGGAGGTTCCTTAGATTGTGCTCGTCGTGATAATGAATTGTTAAATCAACAAATCAAAGACCTTGAGAAAGAGGTCAACGAATTAAGACTTATGCACATTAATCAAGATAAATTAAAAGAACAAGTATCTTTTCTAGAGAATAGAGTTGACTGTTATAGACAACTTGAAACTATTCTCAAAGACAAGATCACCGGTCTTGAGGCTAAGGTTAAAGCTTACTTTAATTCTTGTTCGAAGTCCAAAGAGTTTTACAATAAGCAAGTTGTTAATCAAACATCTGGAATAGGTTATGATTACAATGCTGCTATTGGAAAATTAGGCATAAACTCCCCTCCTCATGTCTGTGCTAAAGGCAGGGAAGTACCATATGTGCTTAAGGGTGTTGATGAACCCCTCTATAAAGAATCAATTGATGAACCATTTGATGAGACCTCATTTATTATTCAAGACGAAATCCGTGCTGAAGATAATGCTAATGAGAAAGCTGTCTCCAAGTCAAGTGTGTCAAATGTTCCAGTCAAGGTTGTGAAAGTAACTGAGACTAACTCAGACACACATGAGTTGGATAACACAAATGCCATGTCTACCATGCATAAGTTGCCTATTGTTAATCCCTCTCATAAAGCATGTGGTGTTCCTGATTATATGTCTTGTGCTTTTAATCTTATGTATGCTTATTTTAATGGTAAGCATATTTCTAATGATAAGACTACTCCTCGTTAGCATGTGAATAATAGAAAGCATGATAGGTCTAAGACTGCTAGTCCTCCTAAAGCTAGAAAGGAGACATTTGTGCCTAAGCCTAAACAGAAATTTGTCAAGGCTGTTCACAAGGTCAAATGCCCAGTCATTGAGAAAGTTGAGAATATTACTGTTGTTTTGCCTGATAAAGGCCAATTTTACAAATATGCTGGACCCAGCCAAGCTTGGGTTCCGAAGAAGGTCTAATCCATTTGTATTGCAGGGCATTAAACAGGTACAACCGGTAGTGTGGATTCTTGATAGCGGATCGTCAAGACATATGACCGGAGATAGAGCCCTGCTATCAAATGTGGTTGAGAAAGTTGGCCCAGTGGTTACCTTTGGAGATAACAGCAAAGGTTTAACGGAGGGATATGGCTGTTTGCTAGCTGGAAATGTTATCATTGAAAATGTGTATGTTGTGCAAGGACTTGAACACAATCTGCTTAGCATTAGTCAGTTCTGTGACAACGGCCACAATGTTTTATTCGACAAGCTGAAGTGTCAGATTCTGCACAAGAAAAGTGAAAAACCCTCCTTGATGGGAATCTGGAAAGGAAATCTGTTCGTAGCTGACATGAACTCTGGAAGCAATCCTGAAGTCAATTGTTTCTATGCAAAGCCATCGTCAGATGAGAGTTGGCTATGGCACAAGAGACTTTCTCATCTCAATTTCAAAACAATGAATTCTCTTGTCAAAAGAGAATTGGTCAGAGGTCTGCCTCAGCTGGAATTCTCCCCAGAAGGACTATGTGAGGCTTGCCAGAAAGGAAAGTCAAAGAAAGCAAGTCACAGAGGCACTGACACATCTTCCATAACTGGTGTTCTGCAATTATTGCACATGGATTTATTTGGACCAGTTAATGTCCTTTTGATGTCAAAGAAGTGTTACTGTCTTGTGATAGTTGATGACTATTCCAAGTATACGTGGGTTTTATTTCTTCACTCTAAGGATGAAACACCACAAGTTGTGATTGATCATATCAAGATGATTGAGTTAGATTCTAATGTCCCTGTTAGAGCAATAAGGTCAGATAATGGAACAGAATTCAAGAATTCACTTCTCAATGGATTCTGTACAGACAAAGGGATTACCAGACAATTTTCAGCTCCTAGAAACCCTCAGCAAAATGGAGTGGTAGAAAGGAAGAATCGTACATTGATTGAAGTTGCAAGAACGATGTTAAGTGAATCAGGTCTTCCAATGTACTTTTGGGCTGAAGCTGTCAATACTGCATGTTATACTCAAAATCGAACTCTAATCAACAAAGACTTCATGAAAACTCCTTATGAGATTTTGAATGAATAGAAACCTTCTATCAAATACTTTCATGTATTTGGTGCCAGATGCTTCGTGCTCAAGGATGAAGATGATCGTCGTGGTAAATTTGAGGCAAAGGCATATGAGGGTATTTTTGTTGGATATGGAAGAAGATTATACAGAGTGTATATCATTGATCAACACAAAGTAACTGAAAGTGTCAATGTTACATTTGATGACACTAAACTCCCTAGTATCCAAACTGAAGATCCTTCTGAGAAACTGAAGTTTGATGATATGTCAGATTCAGAATCAGAACATGGTCAAGAACCTGAGGTTATTGCTGGTGAAGAACCTGTTAATCATGATGATACTCAAGGTAATAGTGATGGAAACTTTGGCAACAATGGAGATACCACTGCTACTGACGGAGAATCTTCAAGTCAACATGGCAACAACTCAGGGGGAGATGCTGAAGGATCATCTAGTAGGACACAACATCCCAATGAATTTCAAGGCGAATCATCAAGATCAAATCTTCCAAGACAGACTGTCTGGAATAAAGCTCATCCTTTTGAGTTGATTATTGGTGATCCAGATGTTGGAGTCAGAACTAGACGTGCTACTCAAAATGAGTGTATGTTCTCAAGATTTCTTTCTGAGATGGAACCTAAGAAGATTGAGGAAGCACTGACTGATCCAGATTGGGTGATTGCTATGCAAGATGAACTCAATCAGTTTGAAAGTCAACAAGTCTGGAAACTGGTACCTAGACCTACACACAAGAAAGCTGTTGGTACTAGGTGGGTATTCAGGAATAAACTAGATGAAGATGGTGTGGTTACAAGAAACAAGGCAAGACTGGTAGCAAAAGGGTATTCTCAAGTTGAAGGCATTGATTATGATGAAACCTATGCTCCAGTGGCTAGACTTGAGGCCATCAGGATATTTCTGGCATTCGCAGCATTCTCAAACTTTAAAGTTTGTCAAATGGATGTCAAGAGTGCCTTTCTGAATGGAAAGCTGGATGAAGAGGTATATGTAGAGCAACCTCCTGGTTTTGAAGATCCAGATCATTTGGATTTTGTCTTCTTTCTTTTCAAGGCTATCTATGGACTTAAACAGTCTCCAAGAAAATGGTATGACACTCTCTCTGAATTTCTTATTGAAAATAGCTTTATTAGAGGTGTCATAGACAAAACTCTCTTTTCTAAAAAACATAAGAATGATACTATATTAGTCCAAGTCTATGTGGATGATATAATATTTGGGTCTACTAATGATAATCTCTGTAAGAGATTTGCTAAGTTAATGCACAGCTAGTTTGAAATGAGCATGATGCGAAAGCTGAAGTTCTTTCTTGGATTACAAGTAAATCAAAGGTTAGATGGAACATTTATTTGTCAATCCAAGTATCTCAAGGAACTCCTCAAAAAGTACAATCTAGAGGATTCTGCATCAGCAAGGACTCCATCAGCTACAGCTGTCAAGCTTGAACCATGTGAAAACTCCATTAAGGTAGATGTCACAAGCTACAGAGGTATGATTGGCTCGTTACTCTATCTTACTGCAAGTAGACCAGATATTATGTATGCTACATGCTTATGTGCAAGGTTCCAAGCGGATCCTAGAGATATTCATCTCGTTGCTGTTAAATGAATCTTAAGATATCTTAAGGGTACACCAAATCTAGGTATTTGGTACCCTAAAGAATCTGGTTTTAACCTTGTTGGATATACAGATTCAGATTATGCAGGAAGTGTTATTGATAGGAAAAGCACCTCAGGGAGTTGTCAATTCCTAGGTAGCAGACTAGTCTCGTGGTACAGCAAGAAACAGCAAACAGTTTCCAACTCAACGGCCGAGGCTGAATATATTGCTGCTGGAAGCTGCTGTGCTCAGATCTTGTGGATTAGGAACCAGCTACGAGACTATGGCTCTGTATTGAACAAAATTCCTATTTTATGTGACAATACAAGTGCAATAGCCATCACCAACAACCCTGTGCAGCATTCGAGGATAAAGCACATTGACATCAGGTATCATTTTATTAGAGAGCACGTCATGAATGGTACTGTTGAACTATTTTTTGTTCCAACAGAAGAACAAATAGCAGATATTTTCACTAAACCACTTGATGAGTCCACATTTACCAGATTAGTTGGTAAATTGGGTATGTTGAATAATTTTAGTGATTAATTTAGTTAATATCTGAGATCTGTTTTTGAATGAATTTACAAATGAATTTTTCATAAATGAAAAATTCATTTGAAAATTTATTTTATCATTTTATCATATTTCTTGCTTAATTCTATGTAATTTTTATTATCTTATCTGTTTTATTTACTCTACTTGTTAATTTCAAATATCTCAGAATATTTTATTTTCTCTAAAAATACTTTTCTATGAATTTTATTTGCTAAAATTCAACAGAAATCTATTTTTGGAATAAAAATAATTAATTCTGAAATATTGTCTTTGTTTTTATAAATATTTTCTGTAAGTATATAATTGTCTTTCTACTGGAATGACAATCGGCAAGACAATTAAAATTGTCTTGCTGAAAATCATTTCAGTACATATATATATATATATATGTTCATACTAATTCTGTTTATAATTGTTTTATTTCCAGAATAACAATCGGCAAGACAATTGAAATTGTCTTGCTGAAAGTCATTTCAGTATATAATTGTGTTATTTTGGTTATCAGTATAGTTTTATACTGGCAAGACAATCGGTATGACTATCAATTGTCTTGCCAGTTATAAACCTTATATATATATATATATTTCTTTTATTTTATACTGGTATGACAACCGGTATGACTATCAGATTGTCATACTAGTTATATATATTTAGTGTTTATTAATTTTATTTCTTTTATTTTTTTTCTGTCTTTAAGCTGGTATGACAATCGGTATGACAATCGGTATGACAATCGGTATGACAATCCGATTGTCATACCAGTTATACTACTTAATCGTTTTTGTGTGTGTTTTAATTTTCATCAGTTCAGTTCATTTGTTTTTCAAATTTCAACAGTCTTTCTCTTCTCTCTCTCTTCGAACCATCTCAACCGCCATTGATCTCCTTTGCTCGAGTTCTTACTCAGGAATCTTAATCCTGTTATATATACTTACATATATATACATACAGGAGTGCTGCCAAAATTTTTTCAAAACTTTTTTTTCGAATCATTTTTTTCTCTCCTTCAAATTCAGTTTGTGTTTGTTGATTTTGGGTATTTTTTTTAATTTTAATTTCTGTTTTGTGTCTTTTGGCTTTTCAAATCTGCGTGTGTGAGTTAAGAATTTTAATGAGATACATTTCTGTCTAAATTTTTCGATTATAATTAATTTAATTCGAATTATTAAATTAATTTAATTAATTCGAATTTTCTTAATATTATTCTTAAAATTCTGAAAGTGTGTGTCTTATTATTATTTTTTAATGGCTCTCAATTTCCAAATTATTTCGCATAATCTTGTTGGTTATTTTAATCCAGATAAATGTGATGTAGAAAAATTTAAGCCGTGGATTAGATTTTTAAATGACCATTCGATTGTTAGCTCTGCTATTAAATCAAATGTGATTTTAAATGTTGATCTGCTAAGATTGATTTGCACAACCTCTACTGTGGCCGATGATTTTAAATCATTTTCATTCACTGTGGCAAACACACAGTATGTGGTTGATGAAACAGTCGTCAATCGAGCTTTAAATTTTCCTATGGATAATTTCTGTAATATGCCCTCTGAAAATGATATTTCAAACTTTTTCCATGCTATTCACTATCAGGGGGTAATTAATTTAACCAAGTTATCAAAATCTAATTTGGTGTCTGAATGGGACATTTTCTTCGATACACTTTCTAAAGTGTTTGCCAACTGCACTAAATCCAACTTTCACAACATCACATCCACTCTGCAGTATATTGGTCTTGTGGTTGTTTTCAATCAAAGGATTAATTTTGGCAAACTACTTTTACCCATTCTCTTGAGACGTCTCACTACTGCTTTACGTGATCATTCTACAAATCGTAGGGTCTCGTGTTACTATTCTCGTTTTCTCATGCTTATAGCAGATCATCTTCTCACACCTGAGCACAAAGCCCTTTTTGCTAACTCCGCAGTAACCGAACCCCCTCCTGTAAGCAAAAAGATTTACACCCGCCAAGACACAACCTTCAAATTCATGCAAGTTCAGTACTTGTATCTGCTTTCATGGCCACTTATATTCCCTTACCTATTTTCAATCTTCCTGGTCATGAACAGCAAGCTCAACCTCCAGTGGTTCAAGCCACCCAGGCTCCTCCAACATCAGATATTCTTCCATTACAGGTAGTAATTCCTCACTCTCACTCCATTCCTACTTCTGTTGAAAGACCCCCAGTGGTTGATAGGGCTGACCATGAAGTTGTAGAACCACAGCTTCAATCCCAGGTCATAGAGCCAAACACAGAGTCACAACCTATCTCAACCTCTCCCCCACTGTCTAAAATGTTACCCAGAAGATTAATAGGAAGTAGTGTATTGTTAAATGTGAGTGAACCCTCAGCTCTGCCTCCTCCCAAGAAAAGAAGAACATATACTGAGGCATCTGAAAGCCCATCCTTGTCCTCCCAACAGGACATGGACTTTGAAATGGCTAATGAACAGTTACTAGAGACATTCTCTCAACAGGATGAATCTATTGAAATTCGCCATAGGGCCATGGCATCTTGTACTGAGTCAAGCACAATTCCATTACTCACAATGGAACCATACATACCCACAGATGATACTCAGCACACAGAGCAAGGAGTGCACATAGAGTCGGTTACAGTGCCTGCCATAGTTACGGCAGAAGAGCAGTCACATGCTTCTGAGGGAAAATCTGACTCTCAGCCACTTTTAATAGAGTCATTTTCTCCCCTCCCAGATCCAACACCTCTGGCTCCCTCACGGGATTCTCCACTCGCAGATTTATCTGGAGAAAGTGGAGGGCAACTCGGTCAATCTATCCCTGAAGCAATTCAGACATCTATTTCAAATGAAATGATAGGTTTGACTGAGGATCGGGACTCGCGAATTCCCATTGCACCATCACTGACCTCTCTTGAAGAGGCTAGGGTGATTTTAATTATAGGTACAGAAGAACAGCAACAGGAAGACTCCTCACGAGCAATTATATTGAGAGAAACACAAGCACGTGAGGTGAGTGAACCAAACACGAGTGAAATTCAGGTGAGAGCACACACAGACACAGACACTGAAAACCTGTTAGCTCAAATTGCTGCTTTAAAAGAAGAACTTGCTAAAAGCCAAGCTGAAGCTAAATCATTCAAAGCACAAGTGGTTGAACGGTCTTCTTCTTCCACCTCTGTCAACAATCAGCCGGCACTCATCAGGAATGATATCTCAGATCTCAAGACCACTGTCATACCAAAGCTCAATTTCATTCAGGAAACTCCAACTTTATCAGCTGATGACATTTCTAACTTCTGCTCTCTACATACAAGAATGACTTCTCTTGAAGACCTGGTTAAAATGAATCATGCACTGGACTCCTCCAGATTTCTAAAGATAGAAACGGGCATGGAACATCTTAATGAAGGGATGAAACACTTGTATTTCATGATCAAGAATTCTCACTGCCCTAATGAAGAACAAAGAACTTACTTTGAAGGGCCGTCTGGTGGAGGCTCAGGCTCTAGAGGTGATGGAGGTCATGGAGGTTCTAAAGGAAAGTCAGTAGAGGATCCCTCAACTAAGGGGGAGAAGAAAGGGAGTAGTGGAAAGGGAAAAGAAAAAGATACCTCTGCTGGAGACAAAGGAAAGGCTGATGATGTCTACTACAGTGGAGAACAGGATGACTTTGATATTTTTGACATTCCCACTGAACCAGTCTTGGAAGATAAAGATGGTTTATTTGAAGCTGAAGAGGAAAGTGATTTTGGAGAATGGGAAGAGGAAGCTACAGTGGATCTTATCTTTGATAAAGAGTTTCAGCAGCAGCAGTCAGAGATGAAAAGAAAAGAAGTTGAACTCAAAAAGGTCTCCCAGATCATTGACATGAGGAAAGACATACAAAGAACAGAAACTCTTCAAAAGCAACGTCTTCATGACATTAAGGCTCAAGAAAGGAGAAGAGATGTCAGACTGAAGATTGGTGAAAAATGGGATGAAGCTAGGAGAGTACTTGATATGCCACAGCTGAGCACTAACAATGATAGGCAGTTCCTACATCTTCTTGACAAGCAGGAAATCTCAAATCCTAACAATGACATGTACATGAATGCTATCAAGACTGAAGTCTCAAGGATCACAACTACTTTTGACAGATCCCTAAATGAGATGAGCATTTTTGTATATTGTCAGAGTGAAGGATCTTTCAAGATGTCACTTCATCTGTTTGAGAATCGTTCTTTGTCAGAGATTTGGGTTCTTCTCAATAAAGTAAAAAGAAGCTCAGAATTGAATGAAGTTCTTCGAGAAAGACTTAAAGAGTTTGCCAGCAGGGCTAGTCCTCAAGTGGTCAACAGTCCTCATCAGGTGAGATTCTTTAAGTCTGATTGTCTTCAAATCTTTCAGCTAGATGTACAATCTCTTAAAGACTACTCAGCTAAGCATCTGGTCTGGATGGAACATCATTTAAGAATTGCTGGATACTCATCCATGTTGAAGACTCAAGCTGCTGATTTGATTCAAGCTTATTGTGAAAAGAATATTAAAAGGTACAATCAGTTCAAGAATAAGCTGAAGTCAGTTGGAGTTCAACCAGTCAGACCAGCAAGCTTCACTTCTGAAAAGGATCGTGTCTTTGACAATGAGTTGCTTCAAGATTTAGAAGAAGGTGAATTTAGAAGAGAAGACAACTGAAGTCAATTAGCTCAAAACTCAATGTAATATGATTAGAGCTTTATGAATCAAGATAGACTAATGTAGTTATATGTTCAGGCTAGAGGAACATCTATCTTGTATTCACTTGTAAATTTCTTTTGGAATCTGGAAAATATTAAATATAATCCAGAACTTTTATGCTATTTACTTTGCATTACTGTTTATATCTTTTTCTTATTTGTTAGTTGAGTTATCCTCTAGGTATTTGTTGTTATTGTCTAACAAGCAAATAGGGGGAGATTGAAAGGCATATGTCATAGCCTATTTGTTTATTCAAGGATTTAACTCAACTCAAATAAGAATGTAATAAGTAAATAGTGGATCTATCGTCAGAGAGATCTCACAGAGTAACATATGTCAAATGATTAAGAAGCATTGTTCATCTGCAGACTTGATGACTTAATTCACTAGAAGAAGCTCAAGAAATTGATCAAGCCTCAGTGATATAAATCAAGATTGTGGATTTAATCAAGTGACAGAGATCTCGTCAGGGTATCAATTAATTACAAGGATTTAGTCTGAAGAAAATCAAGAGTATTAAGGTCAAGGCTTGAAGAAACGTCACGGAAGTTAGTCACTCATGAACCAGACAGTACATCGAGTGTCAACATTGAAGTGGTGGAATTGATTCATAATTGACAGTGATTTTCAGAAGATTTTCAGAAGAATGGTTGCTGCTCAAGATTAGTATTAATTCTCTATTAATTAATTAAGTCATATAATTTAATTAAGAAAATAAATTATATCTGCAAAGATTAATTTATTGATTAATTGAATTAATTGATTAATTAATTCAGAATTAATATTAAGGATTTTCAGAATTTTTATTAGATTAAAAATCTATTAATAATTCAGTAAGACAATATGATTTGAACTACTATGACAATCGGTATGACAATTGATAGTCATACCGAAAGTCTTGCTAGTTCATTCTGATTGTCTTGCTAGCTATTGGGATTGTCTTGCTAGTTCAAAAGGATAGTCTCACCGAAAGTCCTACCAGTTCAAATGGATTGTCATGCCAGTTCATTTGATTGTCTTGCCGAAAGTCTTGCTGATTCAACTGGATTGTTTTGTTTACTTAAACAACAGAAAGCAGAAGACATTCATCTATCAATCAAACAGAACACACAAGTCAAGAACACAGCAGAAACAAAAGAAAAACATTTCATTTTTCATCTGCTTTATTCAAGATCAAAATTCTAGATTGTAAAGTTAAATCCAAACCACTAGAATTATTTATCTTGTTCTTGTGTAACAATCTAGCGGATCAAAATCCCTAGAACTTAATCTCAAATCGCATTTAGCATTTGATTCTAATTATTGCAAAAATAGAAAAAGTTCATGTCGAATTTATTCTAGATTTGTAATAATTAATTTGAGATTAATCCCTTGTAACAGATACCGTTGTTGTAACCTTTCAAGTTTAATAAAAGTTTTATTTAACTTAAATTTTGTTTCACCTTTTTATTCCACATTTTATTCGATTAAACGGTATTGTTTGTATTCAACCCCCCTTCTACAAACATATTGGGACCTAACAATAGCCAACACTGGTGGAACAACAGGACGTGGATCCGAAGACGGTACCCCAACTGAAGGCTCTGAGTGATCAGCTGATACGGGGATAAAAGAGTCGGCCATCACTGCTATCTGAAATCATATCGCAATATAAGAATCTCGAACCACGACGTGAATTATACTAATACCTGTTATACCGTAGCACTCAACCTCTCGCCGTTCTATCTTTCTATTCCTTATTTCTAATCCTAGCCCTCTACCCATTCCCGTCAACCTAGGCTTGTGTCAGTGACTTATAACTTGTAGCTCTGTTACCAAACCTGTGGCGCCCTCCAAACCCGAGTCAGAATTTTGGGGTCCACACACACATACCTTAGTTATAACCTGCTTATAACAATGATAAAGATAATAATAATATGCAGTGACCCTACTTACCAACTACCACGGACCGTAATAGGTTAGCCTGCTTAGCTTAGCTCGATCAACCTGAACCCCTAGCTCTCGCGCTGGACTGGGGATCCTCGGTACCAACCGGTTCCTTCTTAACTGGAAAACAACATAAACAATATCACACAAATGAGCTAACTAGCTCAGCAAGTCACAATGACAAAACTGAGAATAATGATCATCAGGTAAATATGGTTATGATATCAAGTGAACAATGGATTATGATTTAGAATTGGATATTATATTTTCATTTTAAAAACCAAGGTTAGGCTGCTGATCAGTCACGCACTAACCTCGAGCAAAGCACACAACACTGCTCTAACTACTGGATCCAAGGCACACATTGGCCTAACTTGACCATTATATGGTCTGACCACGAATCTGGTCCACAATTTTATAAAAACAATCCAATTCTAACATAATAACAGAATAAGCAGTAATAAACAATAAATAGGATCATTAACAACATTGGATGTTCAATAATGCAAATGGTTTCAATCTGCATAAGGATCAATATGGCATTTCCAAAGCTTGGCTGTTAGCTAATGAAAGAATTGGATAACAAAGAAATCAGTGTTTCAGGGTTTCAAAGATTTGGCATTTCAAAGCATAAGATACAATGGTTTTAGTTTGTATGTATTTATGTAGTGGTCTCGTATATTCGAGTATCATATTTGGGTATACAACAATCAATGGTCGAGAAAGAATCAGGTTTACGGCTCAAGATCGATAACTGGAATCAGGGTTTAGGGTTCAGTGCTTCAAAGCACTTGCAATATAAACAAGATTATCAATCACAACAACAACTCGAAAAAGTTCATAACACTTGCCTGGTACTAGCTTACTATACTGCACTTGCTTTCAATCACCACTGTCTTACTCCTCGACTACCTGTTTCCCTTTCCTACGCCTTGCCTCTTCTGCTCACATATCATAAGCATCTATCAATATTCAACTAATACGATTCTATTGGACATATACTTCTATCTACCATTCGTTTCACCCAAATCCGATTAACGGATTGAAAGTTACGCAATAAACGAGTAAACATCGAGTATATAGACCGACAGTTTACCAATCATGTCACATATGGCACATAACACATCACATAATCAATAATATAACGTTTATAAAGAAGTCTCGAGTCATAAATAAGCTTTCAGGCATTTAAAATGATTTTTAAAATATTTTTCGGAATTAAAACGGGTCGTTGAATCAATTTCGGAGTAATAAACAGAGTTCGATTGTTCAATTCTGGCTTCGAAATAATTTTATAATAATCATCGAGCCTTGGAAACAATTTAAAATAATATTTTAAAGCTCGAAACTATTTTTTGGAATTTTTAAATCATTTTTAAAAAATTAAATCTAATTAAATAAATAATTAAAATCAATTAATAATTAATTAAATCAATTAATCAATTAATTTTCGAATTAATTGACCAATTAATCAATTAAAAATTAACTGAAATTAATTAACTAATTAATTCAGATTTATATTTGAATTAAAAATAATTTTCAGAATTAAAATAATAATTTTTGGAATTTTCAGAAATTAAAATTGAATTTTTATAATAAAAATAAATAGGAAATATGATTTTTAAATATTTTTAAAACAGGAATCCAAAATTTGCAAGTTCTGGAAACCTCAGGGACCTAACTTCATCGTTTTTAAAACTACAGGTACTAAACTGCAATTTTGACAGGGGTCGCCGGAAAAACTTCGGGGATGGCCGGAGAACACGTTCCCGGCATACTCACCCCACCACAAGCTCCAGATATGATCTTCAGGCAACCAGGAATTGATTCATGCAATCAGAACACAACAATCATCCCTGTTCAGGCCGGAAAATGGCAAAGAACATCGCCGGTTTCCGGCGAATATCGGGAATTTTCAAAACACAACTCCCTTCGATTCAGACATCCTCTGTTAACGAGCTATATACCAATCGATTGCAAATTTCATAAGGAACACAACCCACTATAAATCAACAGCTAATAACCCCTAAATCAAAAAGCCCCAAATTTCAATTGAAAACATGCATACGGGTTATAAACCCTAATTTTAAAATTCGAAAATCAAACTCAATTTTGAACATGTTATTGAACTCCAAATCCGTCATATAATATATCAAAATCATCAGGAAAACAAGCTCTACAACATGCAAGCATCAAATCATACAAACAATCATCCGAACAAAAATTCATATTTTTAATAAAATTAATTCGAAAATCATTATTTTTCAGAAAATAAACCTTGATTTCTGCAGTGATTTGGAACACAAAATCTGATAGAACACCTCAAGACCTTTGAATTGAGTACTCGAGCTTTTCAAATGGACTCCGGTAACACCTCCGATTGTTGGTTTGATTCTCAGAAGATTATATGAATATAGGAATTTTCTCTGGAAATTTATATACTTAACTGTCTGCAAATGATTTTGATACAAAATAAAATACGGTAAAAGGCTATTTATATTTACGAAAAATTAGTATCCCGTTGGATCATTCCGAATATAAAACGGTACGTTTATTTATAAAAACTGATCCAAACGGTATCGGTTTTCGGGATAATTATCCAAACCAGTACAATTTGTACTGCGGTCTTGGTCTCAGCACCTGGTTACACGTATTACGAGGTGATAATTGTGATAGTTTAATAAAAAGCTCCCGTTTATCGAAATACAAGTTTTATTGATTTACCGAAACGAATATTGTATCGAAAATGTTGCGCCGGGACCCGCGCAGGACAAACCGTACGCCGGATCGAAAAAGTCAAAACATGGAAAATGCTCGGAATATTGCAATTCGGTTAGGAAGGAGTTCTCGGAAGAGTTTCGGGTTCTAAAAACGTAACGACGGATGCCGTCGGTTGGTTCCCATTTTTATAAAATAGATTTTAAATACCCGGAAAAAGATTTTATAAAATTCATATGATTCCTATATATTCATAAATCAACATAAAAATAATTAGGAAGATATGACAATTATCTATATTTTATTTTGGACATATAAAAATTAAAATACTCAATTAATAATATTTGTAAACATCCAACACATTTAATACTTAACATATAATTCACAGAATAGATACTGAACACAGATAATAATTATTTATTAGCAAAAATAATTACATGATATATCCCGGATATTACAGAACCCAAGTAATAAGATCCCGGATATGATCCCTCAAACTGATAACGAGAACGAATGTTAAGCGAACCGTAAAACAGATACGCGACCAAGAGACAAGCTTGTACAAGCATCCAAGGTATTATGACATCATCAAACCACAAGACAAAGGCATGTGGAAAATGGATGACATAAGGAAGATGACATAAGCATGACAAGTAGATTTGTTTTGTTGGATGATTATTAGCCAAACATTATTTTCTATGGTAAATCCTAAGTAACCAAGCCTTAAACACCACATATCATCAAAACACAAATCAAGAAGTTATTTCTTCTTCTTCTCCTTCATTGCCTCGGCTTTTCTTCTTTAAACAAGAAGGAAAATTTCAAACTCAAGCTTCACTCCATCATAAATCAAGAGGTTAGTCTCTATAGCTCCTATATTTCATAACTAAGAAGAGCAAGTAGTTTGAGTTCTTGAATCCAAGGTTTTCTAGCTCAAATAAATCATTTTAGTTTAGGGTGAATAGTAATTTTCAAGAACAAAGTTTTGATTCTTGATTTTATTTGTAAGAACAAGGTAGCTTAAGCATAGATCAAGGCTTCCACGGGCATTCCAAGGATCTTTCATTGATTAAAAGCTTCAAGGAAGGTATAACTCTTCATTATCTTAGCATTGAGTTGTTTGGTATAAAAATGATTATGATGATGGAATGATAGATTAAGTGTAGTAGTTGTTTTGTCATGTAAAGATCTTAGTTGTTAAGTGCTTTTGTTGAGTTTGGGAGTTAAGAGCAGCCCTAGTTGTTCTTGATAATTCATGGTATGATTTGGGCTTGGTTTAAATGGTTTAAAGTGGTTGATGAGTGATATTTTCATATGGTTGTATGGGGATTAATTGGTGATGGTTTGGGGTTGAATTGGTTTGGTAAAATTTTGGGAAATTGCGTAAACATAGACTGTTTTTGTCATAACTTTAGGACCCTTTAACTCACTGAAAGATTCTGACCATTTCCATGTTTAGATAGTTCATGTTACGATCTTCGTTTTGATATGTGGTTCGCTTGAATCCGATGTACGGTTTAGGAGAAATGACCATTTTAAGTAACGGCGTTTCGCGAACGAACCATTTCCCCTCGCCTTACTTTGAAACCTTGGTTAAGGTCCTTAAGTAACTAATTGGAGTACGAAACAATTATGTAAGATGGGATAGGAAGTTGGTAGAGTATTCAAGAAAGAGTCGCCTTAAAATTCGTAACGGTTAATTTATTAAAAATGGTGGAGTCGAGGGTACTCGAGCGACTTATGTGATTCGTTAAGCGTAGAAGTGACCATAAGTGAAAGTTAGGGTTCAATTGGTTAAAGTCTATTTTCTTAAGTGACCGTGGTTTAATTCCGACTTATGTTGTTGTTCATAGGTTATCAGACCCACTCTAAGCTTAAGTCTATCCGGGTACACTCAGGCAAGTTTTCTACCCGTTATACTGTTGTTGTGATATATATATATATATATATATATGCATTATCTTGTGATAAGTGCATGATTGTTATTAGCAAATCTTGCGATATATTGGAGCATGCGGATATGGTATATACGCATGTCTGTTTCGAAATCTTGATATCTAATTGTTGATTCAAATGCTTATAAGTTGCATAATACCTATGCTAGAGATAAGTAGTAGTTGTGTATACCCTTAGTATAGGGGACCCAAAGGTGAACATTTTCTAAACCGGGAGTCGATGTTCCCGAGTATAATATATATATATATATATTTATATATATATATGAATAGTTTTCAAAACTATTAATCGAATAAGGTTTATTCGATAATTTTATTTTATTTAATGAATATTATTTTGAATATTCATTCGAGGACTTATGACTCCGCTTATTTTAATTTAATAAATATTATTTTGAATATTCATTCGAGGACTTATGACTCCGCTTATTTTATTAAATAATATTCTTTATTTTATTAAAGAATAATGTTTCGATATTTCAAACTTATTTTCGATTATTCAAATAAAGATCATACTTTCTTATAAGTATATCTTTTGTTATTTATTATTCGTTTCAAGGATGAGTTTTTAAAACTTCTACTTCATTTATTTTAATAAAGATTATCCTTTATGGGAATATTATTTAAATAATAATATTCATATATTCTCCAACATATCGAGAATGATTTATTTTATTAAATCAGCATTACTCCAAACATTCTTAAAAATGTTTTCGAGTCTTCAAAATAATTTTAAAAGTTAGAGCGGATCCTAAAACTCGTTTTCAAATTTAAGATCTTCCGTTCGAAGGGGACTTGAATACTCGCTCAAATATCCGAGGGATCCGGCTGTGTGGTGTATTTTATGTTCGCAACGAGGTTGCTGTTTTGAGAAAACAATTTGATTACTTGCCCAACGTTCGGGAAGTAAGTTCATCTAATTGAGTCGGCATAAGCGACAGGCTGGGGTACGGTCTATGAAGGTGTAAGAGGCTGGGTGACAGTCCATCCACGCGTGAGTGGCCGGGTAACGGTCTAGCGCGAGGTCCTAATGTGGCCAGGGTGATGACCGGCGAGGAATTCATCCATCTACAGTAGAAAAGGTTACTTAATTGGTATCGTTGCCTGATCAGCAAGATATCAGATTTATGCCAAAGCTTTCTTCTTTCCAAATTCATTGGATATTAAAACTCTGTTTATAATTTTCATAACAGAGGTTTTCAAGGAGTGTATGAGAGAGATATATATAGGTGAATATATATATCGGGACTTAATGAAGTATCTCGTAACTTCATTTCTTTCAAATGATATTTCAAAGATTGAATCTATTCAAGTCTTATCTTGTAGTCTCATTTGTGTGATGATCTTTTGAAACTGATTATAACTTGAACGGTGGTAGTTCAAGTAGTATTTGGAAAAGATATAAGTATATTGGAGTATCTTGTAACTTCATCTTTTCACCTTATATCTAGTTAATGATTATCTTATGAATGACAAAGGTTTTCAGAAAAACGTTGAGACAAGGTTAGATATATGAGATCACCTTGCAATGATATTTTTATACAGTTATAAACTGGAACTCTGTGTATATTATACATGTCAGAGGATTTCAAAGATTGTGAAAAGTATATATGTATATATATACTGAATATTTTGCGACTTGGTCGCGTTAAGATATCAACTTGGTTCATTTCTTCTTGACCAAGACTTTCATGAGTACTATGAGAATGCTCATATATTATTAATTATTATATATATTATTTCAGTGGGCTTGTTGCTCACCCTTGCTTTCTTCTTTCATCACACAACAACAGATAGACAAGACGAACATGACCAAGCTCCCAATTTGCAAGCGGATAGGAAACGTTCCGCATTTTCCTGTAGGCGTTAATGCCGCTGTAGCTGAGGTAGAAATTACCAATAGGCTAGGCTTTCAACTTCTGATGTACCAGACTTATGTATCTATATGAATTGTAATAATGGCAAAGAAATGTAAATTTATTCAGAAACCCTTTTGAGGTGTAATGGCTTATAATTGTGGAATAAAACGACTTGTGTTAATTTTGGTATTCATCTCTGAGACTATAACTTGTGGTGTGTATGTGTATATTGTGGGGTCACAGTACGCAGTAGTTGGTTGTTTATTAAGATGAAGTGTTATTAAGGGAAATGGAACTCATGACAACCCGGATCCCCGACCCCGATTTGGGGGTGTTACATCTGTGCCACCCTTCTGCTTTTGTTTCTGTTGTTGAATTTTCCTAGCAGCAACCATGATAAGGGAGTCAATAGTAGTTGTTAGTCCTAACCTTCTGACTTTCAATTTTTAAATCCTTCTTGCAGCAACAGCTATAGGTGCATCATCCTCAACATCTACAGTTTGCCTTGGTTGTGTCATTGGTGGCCCTTCATCAGGAAAATCCAAGAGCATCTCATTATGCTCATCAAGTCCTCTACCTTCAATTTGATTGTAGGTTTCTTCAATTTCTTCTTCATCAGTTAGATTTACATCAACCAAGGGGTTAGGTTCAATTGGAGCTTCAGTTTGAGGATGTAGTTTGGGACATGTCCTCATGTTATGTCCCACTTGGCCACACTCACCACACCTACAAATGTTCAAATAGAAGTTAGTATACATAATGTGCATTAAAAGGTGCATTGTAATAGTTAAAAATTGTACCTGGTCCCACTTTTTTAATTTGCATGCTTTTGTCAAAGTTGAGTGAAGCAACTAATATCCAAGGACATGGTGGTTTGCACACAGCCCTAACCCTCCTTCTGTCACTTTTCACAAACTTGATCATCCTATCCTCACTAGCAGAATGCTTCATAATTGCCTCTCCGGCTTCTGTGTGATTTTTGAATACCAAACCAACTCTCAATTTAGGATCATCTGTCTCTTTGTACACTGGAAAAGCTTTCCTTCTTCTCTGAGTTTGATTGTCTTCATCACTGTCATCGCCTTGCAAGCTCTGAAGATCATCACTGTCTCCCTCACTTTCAGACTTCCTTTCCACCACTATTTCCTTACTAAGGCCAAGTCCCTGCCTAAGTCTACCTACCCATTCCACTTCTTTATTAATATTGTTAGTAAACAACATGTCATCATCTGTCATGGAGTAATCACTATCCACAAAGTCATAATTGATAGGGATAAATAAACCTTGATTATATAATTAATTATTACAGTCTGGGCTGCAAGGCCCAATTAGAAGATGTATGATATTCAGACCAGAAAGGTTAGCATGTTGATCTGGCCTAGTAGACCAGATCAGGCCTGGTAGAATAAAGAAGGCCCAAAAACCCTGTATATTATTAATTAGTTTCGTAATTAATTAATAAGGGAAAAATCAGCCATTGAGAAAAGTCCTGATAAGGATATAAATCCTTGCAGATTAGCCTCAAGGGGATCTAAAAGGATAAGGAGTCAGTTTCCTACTTTCTAGGACTCCAAAGTCCATTCTAACTATGAGACTTGCCCACCAAGTCTCCTATACCAAGTCCAATTCAAGGACTCCCACGTCTATATAAGGGGCCTCACCCCACAAATCAGAACTACGTTTTTTGGCTTGATTCTCTAATTCACAGAGATACGTACGCATCTCGTAAAGGCAGAGTTAAGCTACGAAACACGAGAGCAGCCATTAAAGGCCTTGAGCTCCCGAACCTTAGTAATAAATACAGTAATTATATATATTAGTTTTTAATCCATAACATTTGGCGCCGTCTGTGGGAAGGCATAACAACAACCATGGCGAAGACACGGAGAACAATTAGAGCTCTGGAGGAAGGAACACCATCAGGGAAAACCCAGGTGATTTCATCAACCGTGGAGATTCCTCCCCACTCAACTTATGCATCTACTCAAGCGGAAGCCCGTATAGGGGCAACAGAACCTCAGCCACAAGGGGCGACTCCCCCGACTATTCAAGGTACGAATCCTCTAGTTCAACAAGTACATGTACCTGTGAATTCTAGACCTGTCGGGTGTGAATATTCAACTGTTGTTACTACTAACCCCCTTATGGGATGCCCCTTTACCCCGAGGTTGGAGGAAGTGGATATGCTGGGTGAAGTGAAGCACGAGGGCAATCGCCCCCTATATACGAGGTTTGGCTCCTATCCCCGAGGATCGGGAATTTTCTGGTCCTTACACTGAGAGAGACTCTGAATCTTCGGATGATGAAGTGGCCCCAAGAAGGAGGCGTCCTGGCAAAGAGCTGATGGCCGATGGAAGACAACGCCCTCAAAGCACCCAAGGGACGAATCCCCAAGAAGTGCAGGAAAGGATCAGGGCTCATGAGGCTGAGATCCAAAGGCTGAGGCGCGATTTGGAAGCTCACCAGGCCACCAGACCCCAGATACCTCCTAGAGGGAGAATTTCTCCTCCTGTCATAGACCTGGATGGTCCGGTACGGAGAAGGACTATTGTCCTAAGAACTGATCCAAGCAATATCCTTCCCCTTGGAGATCCTGATGATCCTACTCCGCCCTTCACTGAAGAGATAATGAATGCCCATATCTCAAGGAAGTTTAAGATTCCAACTATCAAAGCCTATGATGGCACGGGAGATCTCGCTAATCATGTTAGGACATTCTCTAATGCACTGCTGTTGCAACCCGTGAATGACGCTATTAAGTGTCGGACTTTCCCTCAAACCCTGTCGGGTATAGCTCAAAGGTGGTATGGTCGCTTGCCCCCAAACTCCATTGGGTCGTTCAGAGAATTAAGTCAGGCTTTTATTAAGCAGTTCATCAGTGGGAGAGTCTATGAGAAACGTTCAGCATCTCTTATAAGTATTGTGCAGGGAGCAAAGGAATCCTTGAGAGATTACCTGAATCGTTTCACAAAGGAGGCTTTAAAAGTCCCAGATCTTGATGATAAGGTAGCCATGATAGCACTGCAACAAGGAACTAGGGATGAGTTTTTCAAGATGTCCTTGGCCAAACGTCCCCCTGAAAATATGTTGCAGCTCCAGGAGAGGGCAGGGAAGTATATCAAGGTTGAAGAAAGCATGAGGAAGACCGTAGTAAGTAATGAGCCCACTGGAGGCAAGAAGCGGAAAACTGATTTGGAGTATATTGCTAAGGACAAGTATCCCAGAACCGAACAAAATTCTGATTCAACCCCCAAGAAGGGAGGACCTGGGCAAAAATTCACTGAATACGCTAAGCTGAATGCTCCTAGAAGCCAGATTTTGATGGAGATCGAGAAAGATAGAGATATTCGTTGGCCTAAGCCCTTGAAGGCTGATCCCGCCAAGCTAGATAAGAGCAAGTATTGAAGATTTCACAAAGATGTTGGCCATGACACCGATGAGTGTAGGCAATTGAAAGACGAAATTGAGTTTCTGATTCGAAACAGAAGATTGAACAAGTATACTGGAAAAGGAGGGGATAGAAACAACAACGTGAGAAGGAACTTCGATGACCGAAGGAGAGATCAAGAAGATCAGGGGCGAAATCCCCAACCTAGGGGACCAGTGATAAATTCAATTTTCAGAGGACAACATCCATAAGAGCCTGTGATCAACACAATTTTTGGAGGACCAACTGCTGCAGGGTTATCCAAGAACTCCAGGAAAATGTATGCTCGAGAAGTTATGCATATTGTTGGGGAAGCCCTGAAGAGGGCTAGGACAGAAGTAACAATGTCTTTTGATGATTCTGATCTGGAGGGTGTGAAATTTCCCCATGACGACCCGTTGGTCATAACCCCGATAATAGGGAACAGCCCGGTAAGAAGGGTCCTTGTGGATAATGGAGCTTTAGTGGACATTTTGCTCCATGATACCTTTTTAAGGATGGGGTATAATGACTCCCAATTGACCCCAACCGACATGCCGATATATGGATTCACAGGAGTGGAATGCCCCGTAGAAGGAATAATCAAGTTGCCCACAACCATAGGACAGGAACCAAGGCAAGCAACTCAGATGTTGGACTTTGTGGTGGTGAAGGCTAGTTCGACCTACAACGCTATCATGGGAAGAACAGGGATACATGCCTTTAAGGCAGTCCTTTCTTCTTATCATTCAGTTATGAAATTTTTGACTCGAGATGGGATTGGAGAAGAAAGAGGAGATCAAAAAATGGCAAGAAGCGGTTATGTGGCCTCTTTGAGGGCAGATGGAGTCGGGGGGCAGGTTCTTCCTATTGAAGATATGGATGTCCGAGAAAATGATGAGAAGAGAGGAAAGCCAGCAGAAGACTTGGTTTCGATTCCTTTAGACCCCGAGAATCCTGAGAGGATGACTTTCATTAGAGCCATATTAGAGGAGCCCCTTAGAGGGAAGTTGGTGAAATTTTTGCAAGAAAATAGTGATGTGTTTGCATGGTCAGCAGCTGATATGCCAGGCATAGACCCGAAGCTGATTACTCATAAGTTAAACGTGGATCCAAGCAGGAAGATAGTGAAATAAAAGAAAAGAAATTTTTCCCCCGAAAGACAAGAGGCTATAAAACAAGAAGTAGAAAAGCTCTTAGAGGCTGGTTTCATTGAGGAGATTAAATCTCCGGAATGGTTAGCAAACCCTGTAATGGTGAAGAAGGCTAATGGGAAGTGGAGGATGTGTATAGACTTCACTGACCTGAATGATGCATGCCCTAAAGACTGTTTTCCATTGCCAAGGATTGATACTTTGATTGATGCCACTGCTGGGCATGAGATGCTGAGTTTCATGGATGGATTTAGTGGATATAATCAGATTAAGATGCACAAGGATGATATTCCAAAGGTATCATTTATCACTGACTTTGGTGTTTATTGTTATCTTGTTATGGCGTTTGGTCTTAAGAATGCAGGGCCACCTATCAAAGGTTGGTAAATAAAATTTTTAAGGATCTTATTGGTAAGAATATGGAAGTCTATGTTGATGACATGTTAGTCAAGAGTCTAGTAAAGACTGATCATATAACCCATTTGAGGGAAGCTTTTGAGGTCCTGAGGTACCGCAAGATGATGTTGAATCCTACGAAGTGTGCTTTCGAAGTAGGATCTGGAAAATTCTTGGGATTGATGGTCTCAAAGAGAGGAATCGAGGCTAACCCTGATAAAATAAAGGCAATCCTGGACATGGAACCACCAAAAACTGTTAAGGATGTTCAGAAGCTCACAGGAAGGGTTGCTGCGCTGGGACGATTCATCTCCAAGTCAGGAGACAAGTGCCTATCATTCTTTAAGTCATTAAAAAATATTAAAGACTTTATATGGAGCGAAGAAAACCAGAAGGCTTTCAAAGAACTGAAGCAATATATGGCGCAGGCCCCTTAGTTGGCCAAGCCAGTTTTGAGTGAAGTTTTATTCTTGTACTTGGCTATTTCAGAGAGTGCCTTGAGCGCAGTGTTGGTTAAGGAGGAACTGAAAGTCCAGAAACCCGTATACTATGTCAACAAAATTCTGCATGGTGCTGAATTGAATTTTTCAACTATTGAAAAATTTGCTCTAGCATTGGTAATGGCTTCGAGAAAGCTGCGTCCTTATTTTCAGGCTCATCAGATTGAGGTGCTAACAAATCAGCCACTGAGAAATATCATTCACAGTCCCAAGGAAAGTGGGAGATTGATTAAGTGGGCAATAGAGCTGGGAGAGTTCGATCTCAAGTATAAGCCGCGAACGGCAATAAAAGCCCAGGCGCTAGCTGACTTCGTGGTGGAGTGTACCATACCCAACCGAGAAGTCGGGGGGCAGGGAGATACCACACCACAAGACAAGGGAGTCGATAATGGGGACAAAGAGAAGGATGATAAGGAGAAAGAATATTGGGTTCTCTATTTTGATGGAGCATCAAAAACAAACTCCAGTGGAGCAGGATTGGTTTTGCAAAGCCCTGATGGGTTCTTAATTGAGTATGCTATGAAGCTAAACTTCCCAACCACAAATAATGAGGCAGAATATGAAGCCCTGATAGCTGGCCTTGGCCTAGCTGGAACACTTAGAGTCAAAAACTTAAAGGTCCGTGGAGACTCGAAGCTGATCATATCCCAGGTAAAGGGAGAATTTGAGGCAAGGGATGATACGATGGCTAAGTATGTCCGCCTAGTAAGGGTTGTGATGACCCAATTTAATGAATGCCATGTTGAGCACATTCCAAGGGAAGAAAATGCTAAGGCAGATGCGTTATCAAAGTTTGCTTCATCTGAGATAGAAGAAAGTTCATGAAGTGTGTACTTCCATATTTTGAAGACAAGAAGCATATATGTTAAGCTTGTGGCTCCTATAGGCCTGGGGACGTCATGGATTGATCCTATTAAGGCTCATATTCAAACCGGTTGGTTGCCAAGCGATGCAACCAAAGCACGGAAGTTAACTGTTCGGGCACTAAGGTACTCTTTAATAGATGGGATTTTGTACAAAAGATCTTTCGTGGTTCCTTACTTGAGGTGTCTCAGGCCTGATGAGGCACGCTTGGCTCTAGAGGAAGTGCATGAAGGTATTTGTGGGAAACACATGGGGGCAGGGCCTTGGCTCATTAACCCGTTTGGGCTTCTATTGGCCAGAAATGTTGGCTGATGCCAAAGAATATGTGAAGAAGTATGATCGCTGTCAGAAGCATGCACCAGTTGTTAGACAACCCCCTGAGATGCTGACCTCTATCAACTCGTCCATTCCCTTTTCTATGTGGGGGATGGATATTCTAGGGCCTTTCCCTATGGCCACGGCACAAAGGAAGTTTCTGATTGTAGCCATTGATTATTTCACCAAATGGATTGAAGCCAAACCCTTGGCCAAGATCACAACTAAGCAGGTTGCACAATTCCTGTGGGAAAACATTATGTGCCGATATGGAATTCCCCGTATCCTCGTCACCGATAATAGAACACAATTCAACAACGAGGAATTCAAGAAGTATTGTGAAGAAAATGAAATTGAGTTACGGTTCACCTCTGTGGCTCACCCACAAGCCAATGGGCAAGCAGAAGTAGCAAATCGAATAATCCTGGATGGACTAAAAAAGAGGATCGAGAAGTCAAGAAATTATTGGGTGGATGAGATACTTCCCATATTATGGGCCTATAGGACTACCTGTAGAGTCACGACAGGAGCAACTCCCTTCATGTTGGCATATGGGGCAGAAGCAATAGTTCCCGTAGAGATATTACATTCCTCTCCAAGGATTCAGGCTTTCAATGTAGAAGAAAATGAAGAAGGGCAGAGATTAGCCCTGGATCTAATTGATGAAGTGCGAGATGAGGCACATGCAAAGATAGTAGAATACCAGAAAAAAGCTTCATTTTATTACAACCTAAGGGTTAAAGAAAGATTCTTCAAGCAAGGAAATTTGGTATTAAAGAAAATGGAAGCTTCTGGTGTAGGACAGAAAGGAAAACTTGCCCCAAATTGGGAAGGGCCATACAGAGTCAAGAGCGTTCAGGGTAGAGGAACCTATAAGCTGGAGACTATGGATGGTTTTGAAGTCCCGAGAACCTGGCATGCACAAAACCTGAAGGTTTACTATGTGTAAGATAGTCGAAGTACGATTCTCACTTATCATTATGACAAGTAGGTTTAAAAGCACCTTGAAGCTTTGCTTGCGTAGGATTTTATATTCCAGCAGAGTTTACATTGTCTAGTTATTATTGATTAGGGTCAAACCCATGCTATGTAAGGTTTTGGAAAACCAGACTTCATATTAAAGAGTTTGAAATTATTTCAACCTAAGGATGTTTAAAGTTGTGATAATACCTTGTGTGGTGCACGTTGCACAAATCAAAGGGACAATTAGTTCAAATGCATATTAAGTATTGGAAAGATAAAGTAGAAAGAGGCAAGTAAGGAAAGCAGCATATAAAATAACCCCGAAGGGTAAAAAGTTCTGATATAAACAAAGTTCACATATTGTCTAAAAAGAAGATATACATAAAAAAAACTTAGGCCTCAGAAGGCTGGGATTCTTCGGAACCACTATCCGAAGTCTCCTCGGACGTCTCAGTCGTCCCCTCAGAAGTTCCCGTAGAGGTTCCATCAGAACTACCTTCGGATGCTTTGGATGATGCGGGAGATGCTGGATTCCGAGGCGCAGCCCTTGGAGGCTTTTCCACCCTGACCTTCTTCACAGCAGGCTCAGAATCTTCTTCGGAAGAAGTCTCCTCCTCCCCAGAGCTGGACTCGAGTTCTTTCCTCTTGTGGCCTTGGCTCCCAGAAGGGCCGTCTTTGATCAGATCAGCGAGCTTGTCAGTAACACCCCAAGCTCTGGAACGCGCACAGGGAAAGGAAAGGAGGACTGCTCGAGGACTTCTGGAAATTCATCTTGGATGGCCTCCACAGCAGCATCCCAGCCTTCTTTATAGCTAACTGGGTGTAGGAGGGCATCGTGCTCCACCATCAAGTCCTTGAACTCCTGAGTGTCCATCCAGCCGTCAAAGGCTTTATCCTTCTGAGCCTTCAGGATAACATTTTCAGCCCGAGCCGTTTCCAGGTCAGAAGTGGAAGAGGCAAGTTGAGCTTCAAGGGCCTCTATTCTCTGGTTGGCCTCCTCCAACTTCTTGTTAGCATCCTCCAGGCCAACCTTCCAAGCCTTGGCTTGGTGAATCGCCCCTTGAAAGTGGGCATTAGCCTACAAGAGAAGCAGCAAAAGTATGAGAAGAAAATTAAAAAGGGCAAGTATGAAGGGCATAGGAAAAGGACGTACCGTCGCTAAAGCCTGGGCTCCGAAAAGCTCGTTCCCCTCTAAGTCCTGTTGAAGGACAAAGTCTTGATAGTCCACTGGGGAGATGGAATGCTTAGACCATTCCTTGGCAAGCGCCGTGCTGCCAACGATTGAATCCTTGCCCCGGATCCCCCAAGCAGGTTGAAAATAGGCCCCCGACCTCTGCTTGGTGCGCAAAACTTGGCTGGGGCCTTCCTCGCCTGGTTCCATTAGTTGGAGGAGGAACTCAGGGAAGCGATCACCAAGGCGCGGGTCTTTAAAGACCTTTCCAGCTCGCTTCATACTGGTTGTCTCCAGGTCTTTAGGCTTGGTAGCCTCCTCAATCTTCTCAGCCACTGCAACAAGTGAGATAAGTAAGTTGAAGAATCAGCGGAATAGAAAATGAAGGAAATAAAAAAGAGATATAAGGAAGGAAACTTACTTTTCTTAGGGACGGGAGAGAGGCCGCGTTCTGTTAGTGTATACTGAAAATATTTATTTGAAGTATGTACATTTATTTCTGGCCAGTTTATTTGAGAATCATTTGAATGTTTATATGTTGTCTAATATTATATATTTTGAACAATCTAGTATCAAATGGGATACAGAATATTAGATTGTTAAATACGGTTATATAATATAATAAGGTTCACAGCACAGGTGGTGTTGGACAATCCACTTGTATGGCTGTAGTAATATTTAGATTAGTTTATATTGACTAATAAATAATACTAGTATACTTTGTGTATATTGAACAGGATCAAATTTAGAATTGTTCCCTTAATACTGATTAAGAAGGAGAACTAAGATTCTATGTTATTATTAATACTTAGGTTTTTAATCCGGAAATAGTAATTGACACGTGTATATTATTTACATGCTTTGATTTATATATGAAATAATTCTTTTGAATTATATCATTATATTTTGGGTGATGGAATTATATACATGGTGGATATTATTTATTGAAGGAATCCATGTCCTGATAATATTCGGGTTAATGATGTCCCCTTGAAAGCTCAAAAGATTTAATTATGTGAAACCCTGCAGGTGGAATTTATTCTGGCATAATTAAATAAAGGTTGAGTGGATGATCAAGGATAAAAGATATTAATTAAATAAATTATCAGTAATTTATTTAATTAATGGACATATGATATTTTAAACATGGGGAATTTAATAAACAAATAATATTGGAACCGAATTAATTAAATTACGGTATTAGGAAAGGTAGTGCAAATATTAATTTTTTAGTGGATTGAATTAATATTTAATTACATTGGGCTAGGCTCAAGAAGTAATTAGAAGGCCCAACCTAATTATCCATGGTCCCTATTGTAGCCTATATATATTCTTATTCTCTTCTTGCTTGGAATTGTGTGAAAACATATTGTAGCCACCAAGGAGCAAGAAGAGAGGATAACTTGAGAAGACGGAGGCCACACTTCGCTCAAGGGAATTTGGGAATACAATAGAAGAGCGTGGAATCAACTATTAACAAGGTAATCCTCTTTTCGTAATCTTTATCGTAAAACGTAGTAACACCCTAAGTCCGTGGTTCCCAACAATTGGTATCAAGAGCCTGGTAATGGGTTCTACGTTTTATGATATAATGTCCATGTCGTAATTATATATGCGTGTATATAGTATTTTGCTTGTATTGGTTTTGATGCAGGTTGTTAATCCACTATTATGGCCATGTATATTTTAATTATGTGTTTGGATCCCACGTGGTTTAATCATGGTTAATTTTTGTTTTGGTTTCCACGTGGTTTAATCGTGGTTGTAATTTACACGAGGGTTGATTGTGTTAGAATAGATTTTACAAAATTAGTTTTGTATTAGATCTATTTTTTTTGTAATTGTTCCGGGTATTTTGTAATAGTTATGTGCGATCGGAAATTAATTCCGGTAGTTTTTTGCTCCGCTGTGCGATTACAAGGGACTGCTGGGGCTACTGGGGCTGCTGGGGGCGTCGGGGCGCGCTTGGGGCAGATTTTTTTTTAGAGCTGGTTTTTTTTTTCAAGGGCCATAATAGTGGAAAAATTTATTTTAATTTTTTCCATTAAATTTTAATTATTGCTTTAATTTATTGATTATGTGTGTCGTTAATTATGTGTGTAATTATTTTCAAATTGCATGTTTAACTTAATTAGGACGACATGGACATAAATTTTATTTATTGCTTTAATTAAATGTTATATGTTGCTAAAATTATGTGTGTATTTTGAATGCATGATTAGACATAATTATAACAACATAGGGCCCCATTTAATTTTAAAATTCCTCAATTTTAATAAAAAATTCTAAGTGGGAGAGGGAATTAATATGAAATTAAATCCCATGGTCTCCATTATTGGTTATAGGTAATTTAACATAAAGACGAATATAAATTATATATACGTCACCCATCGTGGCATGTAATTTATGGTGTCTAGAATGTTATAGAAATTACTAGAACAAACTTCTTAAATTAATTTTTAAAAGGAATAAAATACGGATTTTCTTTATTTCTGATTTGGGGCGATTTTTGTCAAAAACAAGTTCATCGAACTTGTAAGGCTGTGGGTTTTAAGCGAGACCGATGTGACTCCTCCACTACCTGGAAATCAAACCATTGATGAATATTGAATTGAAGTATTCTATTCAAGGCAAAATTACGAGTATTGGAAGGTATACACGCCACCCATCGTGGCGTACCAAGTTCCATAGGTTTCAAATAATTTAAGATTTGATGATGGTATACACTTAGCTATAAAAAATTATATAGTCCACCCCAACGTGGAATATTGTTTAGTAATAGGACCGAAGTAACATTTAAACAAAATTAGGTGGTATACATGTCACACATCGTGGCGTACCAGAAGCTTATGGTATTTAGATGTTAGTGCATTAAATTTTAATAATTGTTAGAGGAATCAATAGATCTTAATAATTAATGCACCCTTATTTATGTGATGTTTTTATGCATGATTCTCAGGATAAAATGGGCTTTAATCCACTATTCACCATACTTAAGGATAACAAACTTACCGGACCTAACTATATTGAATGGAAACGAAATTTGGACATTGTGTTGACTGCTGAGGAGTACAAGTTTTGCACTTATAAACCCAAGCCTGAACAGCCTGCTGCTGATGCTCCTGAAGATGAGAAAGAGTATTATAAACGGTGGATTAAGGCTGATGAGATGTCGCGATGTTACATTCTGGCAGCAATGTCGGGTGTTTTGCAGCATCATCATCAGTCTATGGCCACTGCTTCGGATATGCTCTTTAATCTCAAGGAACTTTTTGGAGATCAGAATAGGGCTGCTAGGCAAGTAGCCATGAAGGCTTTAATGAACACTCAGATGGCTGAAGGCACACCTGTAAGGGATCATGTTCTCAAGATGATGTCGCATCTGAATGAGATAGAGATCCTTGGTGCTGAACTTGACGGGGGAAACCCAGATTGACATTATCCTTATGAGCTTTTCCAAGAGTTTTGAGCAGTTCCGCTTGAATTACAACATGAACAAGAGGCAGTATAGTCTCGCGGAACTGCTGACAGAACTTCAGGCAGCTGAAGGATTATTTCAGCAGAGTGTTCAAGTGAATGTGGCTGAGAAAGGTTCTTCCTCTAAGCCGAAAGGTATTAAGAAGAAGAAAAAGGCTCAGACACAGAAAACTGTGAAGGTAGTGGGAGTTCAGGGTGGTGTGAAATAGCCTAAGGGAAAGTGCTTCAGATGCAAACAGTCAGGTCACTGGAAATAGGATTGTCCTCTTCCTAAGAAGACAAACAATACTGGTATGTCTCTTTCTCTAGTTACAGAAATATTTATAGCGGCTATATCTACGAGCACTTGGTGTGTAGATATAGGAGCCACTGATCATGTTTGTAATTCTATGCAGGGGTTCCAACTATCCAGAATGCTTAGAGATGGTGAGATATACGTGTTCATGGGAGATGCTACGAAAGTAGCAGTAGTTGCAGTAGGAGTTATTCATTTATCTTTTGGTTCTGATAGGATTTTGGTTTTAAACAATTGTCTTTATGTACCTTCTTTTAGAAGGAATTTAATTTCGGTTTCTAAACTTGCTTTGGATGGTTATAATGTTTATTTGGATCATAATGTTTCTATTATGATGAATAAATGAATTATATGTTCTGGTACATTGCAAGAGAATTTGTATATAATTAATCCTAGTCAACCTGCACTGCAACTGCAATTTAGGGAATTGAACAACACATCTTCTAACTCTACTAAAAGAAAGGAACCTTCTAGTTTGAACCAAACATATCTTTGGCACTTGAGATTAGGTCATATTAACTTGAGGAGGATTCAAAGACTGGTAGTAGACGGGCCTTTAAGCTCATTGGCAGTGGAGCCATTTCTAGTTTGTGAATCCTGCTTGGAAGGTAAAATGACTAATAGGCCTTTCAAGGCAAAAGGGAATAGAGCCAAACAACTGTTAGAATTGGTTCACTCTGATTTATGTGGACCCATGAATATCCAAGCAAGAGGGTGGTTATGAATATTTCGTCACTTTCATTGATGATTATTCTAGATATGGGTACGTTTATTTGTTGCACCGTAAGTCTGAGTGCTTTGATATGTTCAAAGAGTACAAAGCTAAAACGGAGAAGCGACTTAATAAAAGTATCAAGTCACTACGATCAGATCGTGGTGGCGAATACTTGCTTGGAGAATTTAGGGAATTTTTATCAGAAAATGGGATAGAATCCCAGTTAACTGCACCAGGCACACCCCAGCAGAACGGTTTGTAGCAGAGAGAAGGAACCGGACTCTTTTAGAGAGTGTTAGATCGATGATGAGTTATTCGGATTTACCCAAGTCATTTTAGGGGACATGCCTTAGAGACAGCAGCTTATCTTCTGAACTTAGTACCTTCTAAGTCGGTTCCTAAAACCCCCTTAAAATTGTGGACCGGGGATAAACCGAGTCTAAGACATATTCGAATATGGGGTTGTCCAGCACATGTGCTGAACAAGAACCGACGACTAAGTTAGAATCTCGTACAGAAGTAAGGTTGTTTGTAGGCTACCCCATGGGAATGAAAGGATATTTATTTTATAGTCGAAGAATCGGGATGTCATTGTTAGCACCAATGCAAGATTCTTTGAGGAGGAATATATAATGAATCACAAACCATGAGTAGTGTCATTTTAGAGGAACTAGTGGGAGGGACAAATAATACCCATGAAGCGTAATACAAGTAGAACAACCCACAACATAATATACAACTTGTCACTAATACCGTACCAGTGCCTCGTCGTAGTGGGAGGGTTGTTCAATAGCCTGATAGATTCATGTTTTTGGGGAGAGTCTTCAGACTTGGTCTCTGGTGAACATGATGATGATCCCCGTACATAAGAAGAGGCAGCACAAGACAAAGATGCAGATCTTTGGCAAAAGGCGATGGAATCTGAGATAGAATCAATGTATTCTAATCAGGTCTGGGAGCTCGGTGGAACCACCCAAAGGTATAAAACCTATTGGATGTAAGTGGATCTACAAGGAAAAAGAGGGGATTAGATAAAAGGTGAAAGCCTGGAAAGCAAGACTTGTTGCAAAAGGGTTATACTCAGAAAGAAGGTATCGATTATGAGGAAACCCTTTTTCACCGGTAGTCATGCTTAAGTCAATCCGTATTCTTTTATCTATAGCAGCTCATCTCGATTATGAGATTTGGCAAATGGATGTCAAGACGACTTTTCTTAATGGAAGTCTTGAAGAAACCATCTATATGCAGCAACCAAAGGATTCATTAAGGAAGGCCAAGAGCATCTGGTATGTAAGCTTAAGAGGTCTATTTATGGACCTTAAACAAGCTTCTAGAGACTGGAATATTCATTGTAACACCCCCAGATCCGGGGTCGAGGATCCGGGTTGTCACGGTCTTTCTTTCCACAATATCACTTCACTTAATTAATAATAAATAACCTCATGCTGTGACCCCACACTAACACACACCACAACCCGTTATAGTCTCAGAGATGAAATTTAAATAAGTACAAGTCTTTGAATCCACAATTTAAAAGTTATTACAACCCAAAATGATTACTTGATAAATTTACAGTTAATTGCCATTATCTGCCACAAGTTATAATTATCCATAATTGATTCTCAAAAGTAGAATGCCTGATCTACCAATAGATCTACCTCTGCAGCTATAGCAGCCACAACATCATCGGGAAGACGCGGGATGCTTCCCACGCGCTTGCGCTGGGTCTGCTGGAGTCTGGCCATCTTTCCTAACTGTTGTTGTGTGATGAAGAAATAAAGCAAGAGTGAGCCTTACAGCTCGCAAGATAATATATAGTGATAACAATAATATAAGTATCTAAATGGATACTTACTAGAATCTTTATCGTGTGTAAGATAATTACTTACTAGATATAAGTAAAAACAAGGAATGAAGTTACCAATACTTCCCCACACTTATATCATTTATAAAGCTACTTGAACTACCACCGTTCAAAGTATTATAAGATTCACGAGGTCATCCCATAGATGAGACCACAAATAAAACTTGAAAATATTTGATCTTTGAAATATTTTGAAAAGAGATGAAGTTACGAGATACTTCATTCAATGGATACACCAATAAAAATGTTTGACCCTGTCAATGCTCGGCAACCACCCATTAGTAGCCTTTCGATCGAATTGCTACGGGTAGTGTTGCAGAATTATCCAAATGGATGATGAACTCATTACGGGAGTTTACCGCGCCAGGAAGACCACTTACGATGATCAGTCGTAGTAGTACAACCCCACCATTTTCTACATGTAGAGGAGAACCTGTCGGATTTACTTGTCAACCGAACACTGAACTCCTAAGGAATGGACCGCCTTAGCGGAACTTCCAGGCCATTTGGGCCAATATAATAAGGCTGGGCCGGCGCTACTCGGCCACTTATGCCACTCCTAGTTCAGATGAAATCCATGACTCTGAAACGTAAAGCTCGTTCCCCCTTTCCCCAAGTAGAAACTTGTTGATACGGCTTCACCAAGAAGTCGTATCTAGTTGGAAAGGAAAACTCACCGATATTTCCCAGGCGATGCCTGTTAATGGATTAACTTGTTCCAAGAATTTTACTTCCCGAATATTGGGTAAGTAATCAAAAACTCTTTTACCAAGACAGCAACCTTGTTGCAAATATAAAACACACCACCGAGCTGGATCCCCCATGTTTTGAGCGAGTATTTAAATCCCCTTTTTAAAAGGAAGATCTTAAATATAAAAATAGTTTTGGGATCCGCTCTAACTTTTGAAAATCATTTTAAAGACTCGAAAACACTTTAAAGAGTGTTGGGAGTAAAACTGATTTGATGAAGTAAATCAGTCCCCAGAATATTTAGAAAATGTCTGAATATTATTATTTAAATAATATTCCCATAAAGAATAATCTTTATAAAAATAATTGAAGTAGAAGTATTAAAACTTATACTTGAAACGAGTACTAAATAATCAAAGATATACTTATATGAAAGTATTATCTTTAGTTGAATAATCGAAAATAAGTTTGATTATTGACACCTTATTCTTTAATAAAATAAAGAATATACCTCAGCAAATACTCGGAGTCATAGATCCTCAAATGAATATTCAAATAATATTCAATAAATAAAATAAGCTGAGTAATAAGCCCTCAAATGAATATTCGAAATAATATTCATTAAATAATAAGCCGAGTCATAATACCTCGAATGAATATTATAAATAATATTCATTAAATAAAATAAAGGAGTCATACATCCTCAAATGAATATCCAAGTAATATTCAATAAATAATATAAAGGAGTCATAAGTCCTCGAATGAATATTCGAGATAATATTCATTAATAAAATAAAGTTATCGAATAAACCTTATTCGATTAATAGCTTGGAAACTATAACCATATATATATATATATATCCATATCCATATATACAAAATTACTCGGGATCCTCGACTCCCGGTTTTAGAAAATATTTTCACCTTTGGGTCCCTATACTAAGGGTATATGCAAGTTACCGCTATCCTCTAGCATAGGTATTATCAACTGAACCAACAGATATATATTCCAAGAATATGAAACAGGCATGCATATATACCATATCACATGCTACAATATATCGCATCATTTGCTAATTATCCAACATGCATCTATCGCAAGATAATGCAAATACATATATTCATCACAACAACAGTATAACGGATAGAATACTTGCCTGAGCGACTTGGGGGTGAGAAAGGCTCGGGACGAGTCTGATAACCTATAAACAACAAGTAAGTTGGAATTAAACCAAAATCACTTGTAAATCTATGATTTAACTAACTTAGACTCTAATGCTAGTTTTGCGTTCACCGATTCGCTTAAGTCACTCGGGTACCCTCGGCTCCACCATTTTTAATAATTTAACCTTTACGAGTTTTAAAGCGATTCCTTCGCGAATGACTTACCAACTGCCTAACACACTTACCATAAATGTTTCATACATTAATTCACCCTTTTTGGTCTTTAACCTACATTCCAAAGTAAGGCGAGGGAAAAAGTTTCGTCCGCGAAACGCCGTTACTTGAAACGGTCGTTTCTCCTAAACCGTAAATCGGAATCGGACGAACTACATATCAAAACGAAGCTCGTAACATGAGCTATCTAAACATGGAAGTGGTCACAATCTAGCAGGGGGTTCTCGGGTCCTAATGCTATGCACAAAAACAGTCCAAAGAAAATCGGACGTTACGACGACTATGTTTACGTGATTTCCAAATTTTAAACCCATTCACAAACAACCCAAATCAACCTCAAATCCAACATACAACCATCCTCCATCCTTATCACATCATAACACCCCAACCAATTCAATTTAACCATTCATACTTATGCTTAAACTTGATTTTAATCATTCTTAAGTTCTTTTAAATCAAAACCACAATAATTACCATTCCATTCACTACCATACCAAATCTCAAACTCTAAATCATAACAACAAGATACAATATCAACCCACTACTCAAAATCACCTTATAATATATATGAAACCTAGGGTTTGGAAATGGTATACCTTCCTTGAAGTGGTGGGTGGAGCTAGGAAGCCTTAAGAAGCTTTGAGAAGCCTTAGGAAAGCTTGGATCTTCAAGAAAAACAAGAAAAAGTTCAAGTTAAAAACTTGAAAACACTATTCATTGTCTTCTTCTTTGGTTAAATGAAGAAGTTAGAGAAAGAATTAATGGCTTAAACTCATGATATAGCCATAACTAAGCATAAAGATGATTAGGGAATTTTCTTACCAATTTAGGATGCTTTGATCTTTGATTTTGAAAATTCTATGCCTTGAAAATGTGTAAAAGCCGAGAGCAAAGTGAAGAACAAATGCCTTGGTTGTTTTTGATTTTTTGATGAAATGATTTTGCTAGCTTGGTTGGCTTGGTTTTTGTTTTTGATTTAGCAAATTACTACCTTGCCCTTGAATTTGTGTGGTTCTTATTCAACCACACCTCCTTCCTTCCCATGTCATGCTTACCTCATCCTCATGATGTCATCCTTCCTTCCTTGTCTTCTTTCTATTGGTTGGATGACATCATTCCCATTAATCCCTTTGATTAACTTCCTAATCGTTTGCCTAATGACCGCTGATCTGTTATACGGTTCGCTTAACTTTCGTTCTCGTTTATCGTTTGAAGGATCATACCCGGGATCTTATTACTTAGGTTCCCTTAACCTTTCTCAATACATTATATTCCTTTTTATGATCCTCTATCATAATTCTTTAATTTAAATCCTTTTTATCCTGTTACCTTATACTCAATTCTCTCCGTATCTTGTGGATTTCCGGGAAAAACCAAAGTGTTCGGAATTGGATTCTGACGATATTTACATACACTTATATACTTCATAGAGTACTAATAAAATCCCAGAATATCCATAACAGAACCCCTACATAGTGTGGCGCGAAAAGTTTTCTCATTCAGCTAAAACACTATTCACAAGGGTTACAAAAAGTTGAAAAATTTTGGGGTTATTACAGTCTCCCCTCCTTAAAAGGATTCCGTCCCGGAATCAAACAGAAAATAAATGGGGGTACTTTTCTAGCATTGCGCTCTCTAGTTCCCAAGTCGATTCTTCCACATTATGATTCTGCCATAGTACTCTGACTAGCTTGATCACTTTGTTCCGAAGCACCTGCTCCTTCTTATCCATAATCCTTACTGGCTTCTCCACGTAAGTTAGATCTGGCTGCATATCCACCTGCTCGTACTCCACTATGTGCCTGGCATCCCGATGATACCTCCTTAGCATTGACACATGGAACACATTATGAACTTGTTGCAAATTAGGGGGTAGGGCTAGCTCGTAAGCTAACTTTCCAATCCGTCTTAATATCTCAAAAGGTCCAATGTATCTTGGGCTTAGTTTTCCTTTCTTTCCGAACCTCATTAATCCCTTCCAAGGGGATACTTTCAGCAGTACTAAGTCCCCTACTTCATATTCCTTGTCCTTTCGGGCTAGGTCTGCATATTTCTTTTGTCTGTCTTGGGCTGCTACAAGTCGCCCTCTGATAAGATCCACTATATCTTTGGTCCTTTGGACCACTTCGGGGCCGAGCATCTTCCGCTCTCCTACTTCATCCCAGTATAAGGGAGATCGACACCTTCTTCCGTACAGGGCCTCATAAGACGGCATTCCGATGCTAGCATGAAAGCTATTGTTATAAGAAAACTCGACCAACGGCAAGTGATCATCCCAACTTCCTTTAAGGTCTATTGCACAGACTCTCAACATATCCTCTAGTGTCTGGATGGTCCTTTCACTCTGTCCATCCGTTTGGGGATGGTACGCGGTACTCATATTTAACTTGGTCCCCGCACATTCCTGAAAGCTCCTCCAAAATCTGGAGTTGAACCTTGGGTCTCGGTCTGAGACAATGGACGCTGGGACTCCATGTCGCGTTACTATTTCCTTAAGGTAAATGTCCACCAGTCTATCGACTGTGTATCTCTCATTGATAGGAATGAAATGAGCTGACTTTGTCAGTCGGTCTATAATTACCCAAATGGCGTCGTGATTGGCTTTTGTCCTTGGCAAGCCTACAACAAAATCCATCGCTATCTGTTCCCATTTCCATTCGGGAATCTCCAGGGGTCGCAAAAGTCCACTGGGTCTCTGGTGCTCTGCCTTTACTCTTTGGCAAGTCAAACACTTGTTTACCCATTCTGCTACGTCCCTCTTCATGTTGGGCCACCAGTAATATTCCTTCAAATCCCTATACATCTTGGTACTTCCCGGGTGAATGGAATACCTCGAACTATGGCTTTCATCCAAAATCTCATTTTTAAGTTCTTGAACATTCGGAACCCAAATTCGGTAGGAGTACCTCATTATCCCTTTATCATCTTTCTCAGTATGGATCTCCTCTCCAGTCATTGACTCTCTGCCTTCATTCATTATTTTCTCCTGGCACAATCTGATCTTTTCCAATAACTCTGGCTGCATTGAGATCTCAAAAAGCTTTTCAGTTCCGGTTCCGGTTACCTTTACTTCTATTTCCATTTTCTCAAAATCCCTTATCAATTCTTCCGAAGTCGTTATCATTCTGAGTCTTTCCTTTCTACTAAGGGCATCAGCCACCATATTGGCTTTCCCTGGATGATAGAGAATCTCACAATCATAGTCCTTGATTAGTTCTAACCATCTCCTTTGGCGCATGTTGAGCTCTTTCTGTGTAAATATGTACTTGAGGCTCTTATGGTCTGTGAAAATCTCGCACTTCTCTCCATACAAGTAGTGCCTCCAAATTTTTAAAGCAAATACTATTGCCGCGAGCTCAAGGTCATGAGTAGGATATCTAACCTCGTATTCCTTCAGTTGTCTTGACGCATACGCAATAACTTTACCGTGCTGCATAAGCACACATCCTAATCCTTTGTGCGACGCGTCACTATATATCACAAAATCTCCTTTTCCGTCCGGCAATGCCAATACCGGAGCCGTTATCAACCTTTTCTTTAATTCCTGAAAACTGTTCTCGCATTTCTCCGTCCATTCAAACTTCTCTGTCTTACGAGTAAGTCGTGTCAAAGGGGCTGCGATCTTCGCAAAGTCCTGTACAAATCTACGATAGTAGCCGGCCAATCCTATGAAACTCCTCACCTCTGTGGGTGTGGTTGGCCTTTCCCAATTTGAGACCGCCTCTATCTTGGAGGGGTCGACCAATACTCCTTCTTTATTGATCACATGTCCTAAAAACTGTACTTCATTCCGCCAGAATTCACACTTCGAGAATTTGGCATATAACTGCTCCTCTCTGAGTATCCCTAGAGCTATCCTCAAATGCTCTGCATGTTCTGCCTCAGTCCTTGAGTAGATCAAAATATCATCGATAAAAACTATCACACACTTGTCCAAGTACTTCTTAAATACTCTATTCATTAAATCCATGAAAGCCGCTGGGGCGTTGGTTAGTCCAAAGGACATTACCAAGAACTCATAATGCCCATACCTGGTACGGAACGCTGTCTTGGAAATATCTTCAGGTTTAATCTTTAGTTGGTGATATCCAGTTCTCAGGTCGATCTTGGAAAAATAAACAGCATCCTTTAGCTGGTCCAACAGATCGTCTATTCTAGGTAATGGGTACCTGTTCTTTATGGTTAGCTTGTTCAACTCTCGATAGTCTATGCACAACCTCATGCTCCCATCTTTCTTTTTAACAAATAAAACTGGTGCTCCCCACGGAGACACACTGGGTCTTATCATACCCTTATCCAAGAGTTCCTGCAATTGGATAGCTAATTCCTTCATTTCTAACGGGGCTAACCGGTAAGGTGCTTTTGAAACTGGCGCCGTCCCTGGGGCCAACTCAATAGCAAATTCAATCACTCTATCGGGTGGTAATCCCGGAAGGTCTTGGGGGAATACATCTTCAAATTCGTTGACTACTGGAATATCTTGTAAGTTGGGCACCTCCTTCTGCGTGTCCACCACATAGGCTAGGTAGGCCTCACTTCCTTTTCGTAGCATCCTTTTGGCCTGAGCCATGGTCAAAAATTTCTGCGTCTGCCTCTTTCCTCTAAATATAACCTCTTTCTTCCCGGGGATATTTAACTTAACTTTCTTCCCTTTACAGTCTATCTGAGCATCGTTGCTAGATAGCCAGTCCATCCCCAAAATCACATCAAACTCCCCTAATTTAAAAGGAATCAGATCAACACTGAAAAATTGCTCCCCTATGCCTATCTCACAGGCGGGGTGAATCTGGTTAACAGGAATAATCTCATGAATGGCTATTTCTACTTGTAAGGGTTCTATCAAGGGTTTAGCCTTAAGTCTTAACTTACGCGCAAAGTCCCTTGATATAAAAGATTTAGTTGCTCCCGAATCAAATAAAACATTTGCACTGACTGAATTTAGAGAAAGGGTACCTGCTATCACATCTGAATCTTTCATAGCATCCTGGACTGTCATGTTGAAAGTCCTCGCAGTAGGTGGCTTATTAGAAGCAGCCCTGCTTGCTCCCGAAGCTGCTGGTTTGTTCATTGGGCATTCTCTCTTCCAATGACCTGGGCGTCCGCACTGATGACAAGTGGTGGTTGGAATGACGGCAGGGGCTGACGAAGGGCATTTGTGAGAATAGTGGCCCACTTGCCCACACTTAAAGCAGGTTACTGGCTTTCCTTTACACTCCCCAGTGTGATTCCTTCCACATATGTTACAGGCTGGCAATGGGGGTCGAGACTGGTTGGAATAGGACATTCTTGACTTCTGGCCGCCCTGGCTCACACTCACACTCATTGGTCGCTTAAACCCAGTGTTCCTTCCTGGCAGGGACACTACTCCTCGATTAAATCTAGTTGGGAAGCTCCTTCCTGCGGAACCTCCACCCATGCTCATACTTTTCCTCTTTATTCCTTTCTTCTCTCTTTCCTTCTGCATCTGTTCACTTCCGACTTCTACAATCGTTGCCTTTTGCACCAGAGTGGCATAGTCCGTAAGCTCAAGGATTGCCACCCTATTCTGAATCCATGGTTTCAGTCCCTGCTGAAACCTCCTAGCTTTCTTTTCCTCGGTGCTTACAAACTCCGGCACAAACCTTGATAATTCAGTAAATTTCGCTTCGTACTCTGCTACAGACAAGTTATTCTGCTTTAGCTCCAAGAACTTGAGCTCCATCTGGTTTTCCATAAACCTCGGGAAATACTTCCCCAGAAACAACTGACTAAATCTCTCCCAGGTTATTATAGCATCTGTCTCCATGTTTTTCTTGGCCTCCCACCAGTAGTTAGCTTCTCCTTTCAGAAGGTAGGTAGCAAATACAGTTTTCTGTGCCTCATCGATACTCAAAATCTCAAAAGATTTCTCCATCTCCTTTAACCATGCCCTTGCCTCAACTGGGTCGGCTGATCCGTGGAACTCAGGGGGCTTAAGGGACTTAAAAGCCCTGAAGGAGTTTGCCACAACATTGTTACTTCCTTGAGGGGGTGGGTTGGGTTGACGTTCCAAATTCTGTCTTAGGAGTTGCATGAACTGGCTCATGGGATCCATGCCTGGGTTTGGTACTGGTTGCTCAACCTCGGTTTCTCCTTCTTCAGCCTCTATCTCAAATCCCTCAACATCATATGTTTCCTCTTCTTCTTCATACAGGGAGTCATCCTGTTCCACATAATCCTCATCTTCCTCTTCACTGTGTTCTTGGTTTCTATTGTCCTGATTATGGCTTCCCTGGTCCTCAGACCCAGGGTTCGCCCTAGTTCCAATCTTTCTTGGCGGCATGATTCTGATAATAATAAAAACAATTATTGGGAAAAATTCAACGTTAGGTTACAATCATATACAACATTGTGCCTTGCACAGCTCTTATAATGGGGAGAACGTATATCGCAATTCTATTATTTTAAGAAAGTTCTAATACGAAGTGCAGTAATAATAATAATAAAACAGTGATCCCGTCACTATGGAACTGAACTGAAAGGAAACAAATATATACATAATGCGAGAATACATAGTTTGATCTGGTCAAAAGTACAACAGTGCTACAGTCATCTATCCCAAAAGTGATACACAGGAGTCTATCTGTCTAGTCAGAAAAAGGGATGTTATATACAAGTCAACTATCCCGGAAAATTGGCTCTTACTAAGGCCTCGACTAACTAGACAACTAGACTATTCCATCATCAATCCTGAATCACACACCAGAACGGGTCAGCTCCCAAACCCTTTCCATCGCACGACGGAAGATATAGTCGGCCTGCCGCCTGCAGATCCTACCATGCCTGTCCCCCTGGAGAGATCTGAGTCTCGCTCGGGACGTGAGCTCTATCCCCGTAAGCTCCCTCCTCAAGGATCGGGGTATAGAAGCCCTGGTCTCATAAGCTCGGGTACGCCTACCCGCCCTCTCTGCATCCAACTCCCTCCTGGCCTCATCCAGTCGGGCCTCGGCAACAGCCACTCGGGTCCTCAAAACATCCTGAACATATCCATGAGCTAACGAAGACTGTCTCTGGGCAGGGTCAAGAGGTGGTGAATCCGGAGCCGCTGAGGGTGCCTCCTCGGTCTGCCTAGGCTCGGAAGTATGGGTCTTTGAGCTGTCATCATCAGGAATCCAAGATAGTGGTGGAGGGGTAGGGGCTCTGACCACCGGAAGTGTGGGTAAAGGGATACCAGCATACACTACCATAGATCCAACACGCTCCTCAGCTACTGGGACCTCATCCGGGTCCTCCTCATCTGGAATAGCAATAACCTCTATCTCTGACTCCTCTGAGGGGTCCTCCTCATCTGAAACAGCAATGACCTCCGTCTCAGGCTCCTCTGGGGGGTCCTCCTCATCCTCCTCCATCTCAGGCTCCTCCTGATCCTCAACATCTAGCAATGCCTCATCATGCTCACGCTCGAACATCTCTGGGTCCTCTATCTCAGGCGCCTACACATTAAACGAGCTAAGTTACTATCATGATACTTATAAGGGTTCCCGTAAGGGTTTTAACTGTCAGCACTACTTTAAGTAGTCCGACCATGAACTTGGCAAGAGTTCTTATTATCTTTGTGAGTTTATTATTATATCGTCGCATCATCTCTGAGGTTTATAACGCTTAGCTCTGATACCATTTCTGTAACACCCCCAGATCCGGGGTCGGGGATCCGGGTTGTCACGGTCTTTCTTTCCACAATATCACTTCACTTAATTAATAATAAATAACCTCATGCTGTGACCCCACACTAACACACACCACAACCCGTTATAGTCTCAGAGATGAAATTTAAATAAGTACAAGTCTTTGAATCCACAATTTAAAAGTTATTACAACCCAAAATGATTACTTGATAAATTTACAGTTAATTGCCATTATCTGCCACAAGTTATAATTATCCATAATTGATTCTCAAAAGTAGAATGCCTGATCTACCAATAGATCTACCTCTGCAGCTATAGCAGCCACAACATCATCGGGAAGACGCGGGATGCTTCCCACGCACTTGCGCTGGGTCTGCTGGAGTCTGGCCATCTTTCCTAACTGTTGTTGTGTGATGAAGAAATAAAGCAAGAGTGAGCCTTACAGCTCGCAAGATAATATATATAGTGATAACAATAATATAAGTATCTAAATGGATACTTACTAGAATCTTTATCGTGTGTAAGATAATTACTTACTAGATATAAGTAAAAACAAGGAATGAAGTTACCAATACTTCCCCACACTTATATCATTTATAAAGCTACTTGAACTACCACCGTTCAAAGTATTATAAGATTCACGAGGTCATCCCATAGATGAGACCACAAATAAAACTTGAAAATATTTGATCTTTGAAATATTTTGAAAAGAGATGAAGTTACGAGATACTTCATTCAATGGATACACCAATAAAAATGTTTGACCCTGTCAATGCTTCGGCAACCACCCATTAGTAGCCTTTCGATCGAATTGCTACGGGTAGTGTTGCAGAATTATCCAAATGGATGATGAACTCATTACGGGAGTTTACCGCGCCAGGAAGACCACTTACGATGATCAGTCGTAGTAGTACAACCCCACCATTTTCTACATGTAGAGGAGAACCTGTCGGATTTACTTGTCAACCGAACACTGAACTCCTAAGGAATGGACCGCCTTAGCGGAACTTCCAGGCCATTTGGGCCAATATAATAAGGCTGGGCCGGCGCTACTCGGCCACTTATGCCACTCCTAGTTCAGATGAAATCCATGACTCTGAAACGTAAAGCTCGTTCCCCCTTTCCCCAAGTAGAAACTTGTTGATACGGCTTCACCAAGAAGTCGTATCTAGTTGGAAAGGAAAACTCACCGATATTTCCCAGGCGATGCCTGTTAATGGATTAACTTGTTCCAAGAATTTTACTTCCCGAATATTGGGTAAGTAATCAAAAACTCTTTTACCAAGACAGCAACCTTGTTGCAAATATAAAACACACCACCGAGCTGGATCCCCCATGTTTTGAGCGAGTATTTAAATCCCCTTTTTAAAAGGAAGATCTTAAATATAAAAATAGTTTTGGGATCCGCTCTAACTTTTGAAAATCATTTTAAAGACTCGAAAACACTTTAAAGAGTGTTGGGAGTAAAACTGATTTGATGAAGTAAATCAGTCCCCAGAATATTTAGAAAATGTCTGAATATTATTATTTAAATAATATTCCCATAAAGAATAATCTTTATAAAAATAATTGAAGTAGAAGTATTAAAACTTATACTTGAAACGAGTACTAAATAATCAAAGATATACTTATATGAAAGTATTATCTTTAGTTGAATAATCGAAAATAAGTTTGATTATTGACACCTTATTCTTTAATAAAATAAAGAATATACCTCAGCAAATACTCGGAGTCATAGATCCTCAAATGAATATTCAAATAATATTCAATAAATAAAATAAGCTGAGTAATAAGCCCTCAAATGAATATTCGAAATAATATTCATTAAATAATAAGCCGAGTCATAATACCTCGAATGAATATTATAAATAATATTCATTAAATAAAATAAAGGAGTCATACATCCTCAAATGAATATCCAAGTAATATTCAATAAATAATATAAAGGAGTCATAAGTCCTCGAATGAATATTCGAGATAATATTCATTAATAAAATAAAGTTATCGAATAAACCTTATTCGATTAATAGCTTGGAAACTATAACCATATATATATATATATCCATATCCATATATACAAAATTACTCGGGATCCTCGACTCCCGGTTTTAGAAAATATTTTCACCTTTGGGTCCCTATACTAAGGGTATATGCAAGTTACCGCTATCCTCTAGCATAGGTATTATCAACTGAACCAACAGATATATATTCCAAGAATATGAAACAGGCATGCATATATACCATATCACATGCTACAATATATCGCATCATTTGCTAATTATCCAACATGCATCTATCGCAAGATAATGCAAATACATATATTCATCACAACAACAGTATAACGGATAGAATACTTGCCTGAGCGACTTGGGGGTGAGAAAGGCTCGGGACGAGTCTGATAACCTATAAACAACAAGTAAGTTGGAATTAAACCAAAATCACTTGTAAATCTATGATTTAACTAACTTAGACTCTAATGCTAGTTTTGCGCTCACCGATTCGCTTAAGTCACTCGGGTACCCTCGGCTCCACCATTTTTAATAATTTAACCTTTACGAGTTTTAAAGCGATTCCTTCGCGAATGACTTACCAACTGCCTAACACACTTACCATAAATGTTTCATACATTAATTCACCCTTTTTGGTCTTTAACCTACATTCCAAAGTAAGGCGAGGGAAAAAGTTTCGTCCGCGAAACGCCGTTACTTGAAACGGTCGTTTCTCCTAAACCGTAAATCGGAATCGGACGAACTACATATCAAAACGAAGCTCGTAACATGAGCTATCTAAACATGGCAGTGGTCACAATCTAGCAGGGGGTTCTCGGGTCCTAATGCTATGCACAAAAACAGTCCAAAGAAAATCGGACGTTACGACGGCTATGTTTACGTGATTTCCAAATTTTAACCCATTCACAAACAACCCAAATCAACCTCAAATCCAACATACAACCATCCTCCATCCTTATCACATCATAACAACCCCAACCAATTCAATTTAACCATTCATACTTATGCTTAAACTTGATTTTAATCATTCTTAAGTTCTTTTAAATCAAAACCACAATAATTACCATTCCATTCACTACCATACCAAATCTCAAACTCTAAATCATAACAACAAGATACAATATCAACCCACTACTCAAAATCACCTTATAATATATATGAACCTAGGGTTTGGAAATGGTATACCTTCCTTGAAGTGGTGGGTGGAGCTAGGAAGCCTTAAGAAGCTTTGAGAAGCCTTAGGAAAGCTTGGATCTTCAAGAAAAACAAGAAAAAGTTCAAGTTAAAAACTTGAAAACACTATTCATTGTCTTCTTCTTTGGTTAAATGAAGAAGTTAGAGAAAGAATTAATGGCTTAAACTCATGATATAGCCATAACTAAGCATAAAGATGATTAGGGAATTTTCTTACCAATTTAGGATGCTTTGATCTTTGATTTTGAAAATTCTATGCCTTGAAAATGTGTAAAAGCCGAGAGCAAAGTGAAGAACAAATGCCTTGGTTGTTTTTGATTTTTTGATGAAATGATTTTGCTAGCTTGGTTGGCTTGGTTTTTGTTTTTGATTTAGCAAATTACTACCTTGCCCTTGAATTTGTGTGGTTCTTATTCAACCACACCTCCTTCCTTCCCATGTCATGCTTACCTCATCCTCATGATGTCATCCTTCCTTCCTTGTCTTCTTTCTATTGGTTGGATGACATCATTCCCATTAATCCCTTTGATTAACTTCCTAATCGTTTGCCTAATGACCGCTGATCTGTTATACGGTTCGCTTAACTTTCGTTCTCGTTTATCGTTTGAAGGATCATACCCGGGATCTTATTACTTAGGTTCCCTTAACCTTTCTCAATACATTATATTCCTTTTTATGATCCTCTATCATAATCCTTTAATTTAAATCCTTTTTATCCTGTTACCTTATACTCAATTCTCTCCGTATCTTGTGGATTTCCGGGAAAAACCAAAGTGTTCGGAATTGGATTCTGACGATATTTACATACACTTATATACTTCATAGAGTACTAATAAAATCCCAGAATATCCATAACAGAACCCCTACATAGTGTGGCGCGAAAAGTTTTCTCATTCAGCTAAAACACTATTCACAAGGGTTACAAAAAGTTGAAAATTTTTGGGGTTATTACACAGTCATAGTCCTTGATCAATTCCAGCCATCTCCTCTGCCTCATATTGAGCTCCTTCTGAGTGAAAATGTACTTTAAACTCTTGTGATCCGTGTAGATCTCACACTTCTCTCCGTAGAGGTAATGTCTCCAAATCTTAAGTGTGAACACTATGGCGGCTAGTTCCAAGTCATGCGTCGGGTACTTCAACTCATGCGGTTTCAACTGTCTTGACGCATATGCGATCACCTTACTGTGTTGCATTAACACACAGCCCAAACCCTTATGTGAAGCGTCGCTGAATATAACAAAATTTCCTTGATCATCTGGAAGTACTAACACCGGAGCTGTTACCAATTTCTGCTTCAACTCTTGAAAGCTATCCTCACATTCTGCACTCCATTCAAATTTTTGATTCTTTCTGGTTAACTTGGTCAATGGCGTGGCAATTTTCGAAAAATCCTTGACGAACCTTCTATAGTATCCTGCCAACCCTAGAAAACTTCGCACTTCCGTAGGAGTCTTTGGCCTCTCCCAACTCATAACTGCCTCAATCTTTGCCGGATCCACTTTAACTCCTTCATTTCCAATGACATGCCCCAAAAATTGAACTTCCTTTAACCAAAACTCACATTTGGTAAACTTGGCATACAACTTCTCTTGACGAAGTATTTCCAATGCTATCCAGAGGTGTTGTTTATGTTCTTCTTCCGACTTAGAATAAATAAGGATGTCATCAATGAACACCACAACAAACTTGTCCAAATACTTCTTAAATACTCGATTCATCAAATCCATAAATGCGGCCGGGGCGTTGGTCAATCCAAACGGCATTACTAGGAATTCATAATGCCCATATCTGGCCCTAAATGCTGTCTTGGGAATATCTTCTTCTTTGATCTTTAATTGATGGTATCCCGATCTCAAGTCAATCTTTGAAAAGCACTTTGCTCCTTTCAGCTGATCAAAAAGGTCATTTATTCTTGGTAGCGGGTAGCAGTTCTTGATCGTTACCTTATTCAACTCCCGATAATCTATGCATAATCGCATACTCCCATCTTTCTTCTTTACAAATAGAGCAGGTGCACCCCATGGCGACGTACTTGGTCGTATCACTCCCTTATCCAACAATTCTTGTAGCTGGCTCGCCAACTCTTTCATTTCTACTGGTGCCATCCTATATGGGGCCTTTGAAACTGGTTCTGTGCCTGGAGCAAGGTTGATCTCGAACTCAATTTGTCGATCTGGTGGTAAGCCTGGTAGTTCGTCGGGAAACACATCTGGGAACTCATTAACTATAGGTATATCTTCTATGCTGGGACTCCCTTTTTCTGAATCCACTATGTAATATCCGGGAAAATTATGTGAATATTATATGTTAAATAAATAAATATTAAGTGTTTTATAAATTTAAAGTGATAAATGCCATCATATGAGATGTTATAACTGTTATGTGTGTTTCGTGCGGGCCAGAAAATTTTTCAATTGATTAAAAATATGTTTAAATTGCAATTATATGAACTTATCTGCAACCGAGACGCGTAATTATTAGCATCTTTATTAAGATACCTGTTTTATTTGATTTTATGTGCGTTTCAATGTATTTTATGTGTTTTCGAGATTTTCTAGTAATTTAGGGATCGTTTCCGTTTTTCAAAAATCAACGTACCGGGACCCCACCGGGACGACAAACCCCACAAAATCGATGTTTTTATTTTTATAAAATTATTCGTACTTCAAATACCCTTTATTTTTATATTTTTGAATTATTCACAATTTTTGGGAATTTTGACATTAATTTTGTATTTTATCATTTTTAAAATTAGTCCCCGTAATTATTATTTTGGGGCCCTAATTATTGTAATTTAGGGATAAAAAAACCCTTAAATTATTTTGGGGATATAATTTCATGATTAATATAAATAGTTGAACATGATTAATTTATTCATTTAATTTTATTAAAAAAAAATCAAAAAATCAAAATCAGAAAATAGAATTAGCCAAGAAAAAAATTTGGGGGTATAATTGTGTTCATGACAAAGAATTGATGATATTGGGAGTTCTAGGAATCCTCTGTTGATGCTCTTGTAACCAAAACGATCCTTGTTTTAAGCCCGATCTTTTGATACCAGAATCACGATCTGAGGTTAGGTAAATCGAAAAATTGATTTTTATACTTTTGTTCTTTAATTCGTTTTTGAGTTTTGTGTGATTGTTGATTGTTTTTGTTGTTACCAATAGCTTTAGAGGATGATTTCTAGTTGATTTGATTATAAATTTGTATTATTTGATGCACGGAATGCTAAAGTCGAATTCTAAGTTTTTATTGATTTTTCAAATTGATTTTCTTGATTATTGGGATGTTCTTGATGGTAGTTGATGATGTAGATAGATTATGATTGTTCTAAGCTTCATTTTGGTAGTCGAACCATCGAATTTGGTTCGAAAACGAAGCTTTTCAGTAATTTGGTGGAAGTCGCCGGAATTTTTGGTGACCTTTGGCCGGGGAATGTGTTCCCGGGGTGGTTTGAGGAGGATGAAGTCGAATCTGGACTCCTGGAGATGCGAGGAAGATTTTGGTGTAAATAACTTGAAGTTTGGTGTACGAAATAGGGTGGCTGGGGGTGTAGCCGGGCATTTTCCGGCGACCGGAACCGGCCACCGGAATCTGGGTTTCCCAGAAACCGGCGTCGCGTTCTTGGTCTCCGCCGGCCTGCCATTCCACTCCGGCCGCCTGTAGATCATGCGAAGAAGAAGGCTGCAATGCAAAACCTGTTTCTGTTATTTTCTTTTTATTTTTATTTCAAAATTCTTTCTTACTTTTAAAAATCATTTAATTTGTTTTCAAAAAAATCATTTAATAATTATTTAAATACTAAAAATTATTTTCTTAATTATTTTAAATTACTAAAATTATTTTCTTTAATTATTTTCAAAAATACAATTTGATTTAATTATTTATAATTTATTTTAGTTAAATATTTATAAATTTAATTAATTGATTAAAAATCATTTAATTAATTAATTTTATTTATAAATAGTTAAATAAATGTAAATTATTTATAATTAATTCAAATAATTTCTAAAAATTATTTTTGGGTTTTAAAAGTTATATTTTGGTATTTAAAAATCAATTAATATTTTTATTAATTGATTTAAATCTATTTATTTCTTATTTTATTCATAATAATTAAACCGTTCGTCCGTTTAATACGAAACGAACTCGTATAGACTCAGAAAAATATTGCGCTTCCATTAAAAATACTTTTAAGTCCTAATCTCTTTTGTATTGCAATGTCATGTGAGATATATATCAGTTTGAGTCGGTATCTGATCGGTAAATATTATTATTGAACTAATTTTCATTCTGAACGCACTGAGACGTACCTTTTTAATGATCTGACTTATGTGTTACATGAAATATGTGAGTACGTGTTATACGAATACCATGATTACGTGTTACGTGATATACATGCTATCTGTTACAGTTTTAAAATGCCATGCTAGTTATAAACGATCGGGTAGATGTTAAGACGTATAGTTACGTCGATTGAGTTTGGTCTATCAATTAAGATAGTTCTTTTGTTTATAGAATCAAGTAGCAAGGAGTGCAGTCAAGTGTTAGACGGAGATAGTAGCCAGCAGTTATAAACAGAGTTATAGTAAGAAGTTGTCGAGCATACCAGGCAAGTACCCTAACTTCACATATCGTTCAAGTGATGTTCATTTAGAACTATATTATGCAAGTATTCTCCCCTATTCTAAATTCAGAATAACTTATTGTTTTACATATTCAAATATAAGAACTGGTTATAAATACTTTGATAGCATATTGAATAACAATATTCCTATATTTATTGACATTCTCGTATTCTAGCAATCATTCTGCTAGAACCAACCTTTTGATTCGATAGACAATGAATAACTATACTATCCACATATACTCTATACAGTGAACCTTTGAATTGAGATTAGCGAATAACTAATTGTTCTAGTTATTTCGCCATCAGTTGTTGAGATAACTCCGGACCATGTGACATGGGGAGTTGAATAGATAAGGATGTCATTGATCCGACTCCTTTAATTAAAACTGTTTTGTGAATTGATTCTTGGTTAGCACAAGAGACCGAGGCACCGGTCCAGCGTGAGTTATTATACGAAAGTGTAATATCTTGCTAGGCGAATATATGCCTTCTTCATGGATATCCAATAGGTACGGTATGGCTGCGGGATATCGATACCTATATTTACGGTATGGCTGCGGGATACCGGTGTTGTTTCATGACTGATCATCAGGAACAGCATAGTGCATAATTGTGTTTTATTAAACTGTCGCTTAAACTTTAAAGTTTATATCAGCTTCTGATTTTACTCAGATATTGTTATTGTTGTTCATTTACAAACTTTATACTGCTTGCTGAGCATTTCTTTCGCTCATACTTGTTTACTATTCTAATATTTCAGCTAAGCCAGAGCAGGCTTGAGTCCCAAGTTTGACCAGAAGTCGAGTGCTTGTAAATAGTTTGGTGTGTTTTCCAGGTAGACAGTTTGGGACGCTTGAATAGTATAAAGGTTTGTAATAAAATTTGAATAAGTTGTAAAACTAATTACACTCATGGTTTGTAATAACAGTTGGTTTGTATTAGTGCCTGTTCCATACTATAACCTGTGATCGATCCAGTTGCATGCAAGGGGTCATATTTATTATATTATTCCGCTGTGATTATTTTATTATAGTTTATTGGCTAGTGACCCCCAAATCTAGACCCCGGGTTTGGAGGGCGTCACAGGTTGGTATCAGAGCTACAGGTTATTGTCACTGAAACAGGCTTAGGATTGTCATAGATGAGTCATAGGAAGATCACATAAGATAGGCGCGTGTAGACTAGCTTTTATAGGATTAAATTTAGGTTATTGGGCTAGGTTATAGTTAAGTTATTTAAGTTCCCTGTTTTGCGGTTAGCTTTAGGCCTTGTGTCATTGCCCTGCTATTTTGTTGGTTTAGTTAAATTGAAAGCAAGGATTTAAAAGGGTTGGATAATTCGGAGTAAATTTTCTTTGTGTTATTATTCTTGAGATAATAAGCAGGATTATGTGATAATCATGTCGCTTGTGTTAATATGGTAGCAAGTTTATGATATTTTGAGAAGAGATAATGTTTGAGAATTTTGATATGCTAAGGAATTGCTACATATTTAACACAATGCTTGACAGATTATTATATATGTTGCTTGTTTCTTACCAGAATAATGGCACCGAAGAGAAGGAATAATTCAGGAGAGGATAGTACCGAGAGCCGTACAGATCCAGCGATTGTCCAGATGTTGGGACTGATGCAGCAACAGATGTTACATCTTACGCAGCAGCAACAGCAACAGCAACAGCAAGCAGCAGCACCACCTGCAGTGACTTTTAAGCAGTTTCAAGCAGTGAAGCCACCTGAGTTTAAAGGAAGTGATGATTCTGTGGAAGCTAACACATGGCTCAAGGAGATGGAAAAGGCTTTTGAATTAGTCGGAGCAGGAACTGAGCAGAAGACCAAATTTGCAAGCTACTTTCTGAAGGGCGAGGCGAACTATCGGTGGGAATCCACGCGAGCATTGGAAGGAGGTGGGTTTATAACTTGGGAGAGATTCACAGAGTTGTTCTTGGAGAAGTATTTCCCGAGGTATATGAAGAATCAAATGGAGATTAAGTTCTTGAATCTGACCCAGGGTGATCTTACTGTGGCTGAGTACGAGGCTAAGTTTACTGAGTTAGCAAGGTTCGTGCCAGACCAGGTTGATACGGATGAAAAGAAAGCCAGAAGGTTTGAACAGGGATTGAAGTTTTGGATTCAGAACAGGGTGGCCATGTTTGAGTTGACTTCATATGTGGCAGTGGTTCAGAAGGCAATGGTGATTGAGAGTAGGAGTGATATGTTTCAGAAAGGAAAGGATGGGAAGAAAAGGAAAATGGAAACCTCAGAGGGAGGTCAGCAGTCAAGTAATTTTCAGGGCCGTTTCAACAAAAGGCCAGGATTTCAGGGTAATAGGAATGTGGGATTCAAGAGACCACAATCAGGAAATGGAGGACCAGTCAACCGTTTTCAGAATTCAAATCAGCAGAGGTCCAATCGTCCACCAATGCCAGATTGCAAGTTTTGTGGCAGGAAACATTCTGGGATTTGTAAAGCTAATTCTGTGTGCTATAAGTGCAATATGAAGGGACATCATGCACATGAGTGCCGCAATCAGATGCAAGAAGTTACGTGTTTCCGATGTGGGAAGACAGGACATTATGCCAACAACTGTAAAGAGCAAGTACAAAGTGTAAATGTTCCAAGGATTGCAGGACCATCATCTCAAGGTGTACCAAGGATTGAAGGACCACCAGCAAAGGACCAGCCAAAGGCTAGGACATTCAATATGACTATGAAGGATGCTGTTCAGAGTTCTGACGTGGTTGCAGGTACGCTTCCAGTCAACTCCGTAGATGCTAAAGTTTTATTTGATTCTGGAGCTACAAGATCATTTATTTCTCAAGATTTTGTCGATAAACTGCATTGTGAAGTTAAGTTGTTAGAACCAGCATTAATGATAGAATTAGCTAATAAGGATCAAGTTTCCGTCGACCGAGTGTGCCCGAAGTGTAATATTGAGGTAGGAGGACATCATTTCTATGCCAACTTAATACCTTTTAAGTTGGGAGAATTTGATGTTATTTTAGGAATGGATTGGTTGTCAGCAAATAATGCTCATATTGATTGTAAGAATAGGAAAGTAAGACTTCAAACTTTGGATAGTAAGAAGAAAGTGATATTTCGGGGAAATAAACAAGAGAAGAAGTTCTTAACGATCGCTCAAGTGAAGAAGTTATTACGTCAGAATTGCGAGGCGTATTTGGCTCATGTGGTAGACACCAGCAAAGCAGTTCCAGCATTAAAAACAATTCCAGTTGTCAAGAAGTTTTCAGATGTCTTTCCAGACGATCTACCAGGATTACCTCCCGATAGAGAAATTGAGTTTGCAATTGATCTAGCACCCGGAACAGAACCAGTTTCTAAAGCTCCGTACCGGATGGCACCAGTGGAAATGAAAGAATTGGCAACTCAGCTTCAAGATCTTCTAGAGAAAGGAGTTATAAGACCCAGTATATCCCTATGGGGCGCACCAGTACTATTTGTCAAGAAAAAGGACGGAAGTATGCGGTTGTGTATCGACTATCGAGAACTGAATAAGCTAACCATTAAGAACAAGTACCCGTTACCAAGGATCGATGATTTGTTTGACCAATTGCGAGGCGCTGTATGGTTCTCTAAAATTGATTTAAGATCCGGATATCATCAACTGAAGATCAAGCCTGAAGACATTCCGAAGACCGCATTCAGAACCAGATATGGGCATTATGAGTTTCTAGTGATGGCATTTGGATTAACAACGCACCAACAGCTTTCATGGATCTAATGAATCGAGTATTCAAGAAGTATTTGGATAAATTCGTGATCGTGTTTATAGACGACATCTTGATCTATTCCAAAACAGAAGAAGAGCACGCAGAGCATTTGAGGATAGTTCTGGAGATACTACGACAAGAAAAGTTATACGCAAAGTTTTCCAAGTGTGAATTTTGGTTAAAAGAAGTACGATTTCTTGGGCACGTGATTAGCAATAAAGGAGTGGAAGTAGATACAACAAAGATTGAAGCCATAATCAACTGGGAGAGGCCAAAAACACCAACAGAAGTGCGAAGTTTCATGGGACTGGCAGGTTACTATAGGAGATTTGTGCAAGATTTTTCAAAGGTAGCTACGCCATTGACAAAGCTCACCAGGAAGAACCAGAAATTTGAATGGGATAAGAAGTGTGAGGAGAGTTTTCAAGAATTAAAGAATAGATTAGTATCTTCTCCAGTGCTAGTCTTGCCAGATGATCAAGGAAATTTTGTAATTTATAGTGACGCATCGTACAAAGGACTGGGATGTGTTTTGATGCAGCATGACAAGGTGATAGCCTACGCTTCAAGACAGTTGAAATCACATGAAGAAAAGTATCCAACGCATGATCTAGAATTGGCAGCTATAGTATTTGCATTGAAGATTTGGAGGCATTATCTTTATGGGGAAAAGTGCGAGATCTACACGGACCACAAGAGTTTAAAGTATATCTTCACCCAGAAGGAATTGAGCATGAGGCAGAGAAGATGGCTAGAATTGATCAAGGACTACGACTGTATTATCAACTATCATCCAGGCAAAGCAAATGTGGTGGCCGACGCTCTGAGCAGAAAAGAAAGGTTAAACATGATAACTTCATCTGAGGAATTAATCAGGGAATTTGAGAAGCTGGAAATAGAGGTTAATATTCCAAGTATGTCTACAGAGGTATTGTGTGCAATGTCTTTTCAACCAGAATTATTAGAGAAAATAAGAAGATGTCAGGAAGAAGTGATGAGCCATGAACGAGACAGTTTGACAGGAGAAGAAATAGGGAGTCAAAAGGATGATAAAGGGATATTAAGATTTTCTTCCAGAATATGGATACCCAACATAGCCGAGCTGAAAGATGAAATTCTTCGAGACGCTCACAACTCCAGATACTCAATTCATCCCGGAAGTACGAAGATGTATAGAGATTTAAGAGAAAACTTTTGGTGGCCAAGCATGAAGAAAGAAATTGTAGAATGGGTAAGTAAGTGTTACACTTGCCAGCAAGTCAAAGCGGAACATCAAAGGCCCAGTGGACTGATACAACCATTGGACATTCCAGAATGGAAATGGGAGCATATCGCGATGGATTTTGTAGTTGGATTACCGAGGACCAGGGCGAATCATGATGCTATTTGGGTTATTATCGATAGATTGACGAAGTCGGCGCATTTTCTTCCTATCAATGAAAGATTCTCAATGGATAAATTGGTTCGGTTATATCTTAAGGAAATTGTGACCCGACACGGAGTTCCAGTATCCATAGTTTCAGATAGAGATCCTCGATTTAACTCAAGATTTTGGAGAAGTTTTCAAGATTGTCTCGGAACGAAGCTGAACATGAGTACCGCGTATCATCCGCAGACGGACGGTCAAAGTGAAAGGACGATTCAGACTATTAAAGATATGCTGAGGGTATGTGCACTAGATTTTGAAGGGAGTTGGGACGAGCATTTGCCATTAGTTGAATTCTCCTACAACAACAGCTATCATGCCAGCATTAGGATGCCGCCTTACGAAGCCTTATACGGGAGAAGATGTAGATCTCCAATATGTTGGGAAGAAGTTGGTGAGAGAAAGATTTTGGGTCCAGAATTGATCCAGCAGACAAAGGAAACAATAGAACTCATTCGGAAAAGATTAACAGCAGCTCAAGATCGTCAACGTAAATATGCTGATCCTGTCAGAAAAGATATGGAATTTGAAGTTGGTGAAGCAGTGCTATTAAAAGTTTCTCCTTGGAAAGGTCTATCAAGATTTGGGAAGAAAGGAAAGTTGAGTCCGCGTTATGTTGGTCCTTTTGAGATTTTGAAGCGTGTGGGAAAGGTTGCTTATGAATTAGCGTTACCCCCTCACATGCAGCATATTCACAACGTGTTCCACGTGTCAATGTTGAAGCGTTATTTGCCTGATTCGAACCATGTGATAGAATACGAGCCAATCGAGATTCAGCAAGATTTGTCTTTTATAGAGCAACCAGTGCAGATTTTAGATAAAAAAAAGAGTACTTAGGAATAAGTCTGTATCTTTAGTACGAGTCTTGTGGAGGAATCCCAAGGTTGAAGAGTCGACTTGGGAGTTGGAAAGCGAAATGCAATCCAAGTATCCTCATTTGTTTTCCTAGGCTGATTCTGAGGACAGAATCCTGTTAAGGGGGGAAGGATGTAATATCCGGGAAAATTATGTGAATATTATATGTTAAATAAATAAATATTAAGTGTTTTATAAATTTAAAGTGATAAATGCCATCATATGAGATGTTATAACTGTTATGTGTGTTTCGTGCGGGCCAGAAAATTTTTCAATTGATTAAAAATATGTTTAAATTGCAATTATATGAACTTATCTGCAACCGAGATGCGTAATTATTAGCATCTTTATTAAGATACCTGTTTTATTTGATTTTATGTGCGTTTGAATGTATTTTATGTGTTTTCAGGATTTTCTAGTAATTTAGGGATCGTTTCTGTTTTTCAAAAATCAACGGACCAGGACCCCACCGGGACGACAAACCCCACAAAATCGATGTTTTTATTTTTATAAAATTATTCGTACTTCAAATACCCTTTATTTTTATATTTTTGAATTATTCACAATTTTTGGGAATTTTGACATTAATTTTGTATTTTATCATTTTTAAAATTATTCCCCGTAATTATTATTTTGGGGCCCTAATTATTGTAATTTAGGGATAAAAACACCCTTAAATTATTTTGGGGATATAATTTCATGATTAATATAAATAGCTGAACATGATTAATTTATTCATTTAATTTTATTAAAAAAAAATCAAAAAATCAAAATCAGAAAATAGAATTAGGCAAGAACAAAATTTGGGGGTATAATTATGTTCATGACAAAGAATTGATGATATTGGGAGTTCTAGGAATCCTCTGTTGATGCTCTTGTAACCAAAACGATCCTTGTTTTAAGCCCGATCTTTTGATACCAGAATCACGATCTGAGGTTAGGTAAATCAAAAAATTGATTTTTATACTTTTGTTCTTTAATTCGTTTTTGAGTTTTGAGTGATTGTTGATTGTTTTTGTTGTTACCAATAGCTTTAGAGGATGATTTCCAGTCGATTTGATTATAAATTTGTATTATTTGATGCACGGAATGCTAAAGTCGAATTCTAAGTTTTTATTGATTTTTCAAATTGATTTTCTTGATTATTGGGATGTTCTTGATGGTAGTTGATGATGTAGATAGATTATGATTGTTCTAAGCTTAATTTTGGTAGTCGAACCATCGAATTTGGTTCGAAAACGAAGCTTTTCAGTAATTTGGCGGAAGTCGCCGGAATTTTTGGTGACCTTTGGCCGGGGAATGTGTTCCCGGGGTGGTTTGAGGAGGATGAAGTCGAATCTGGACTCCTGGAGATGCGAGGAAGATTTTGGTGTAAATAACTTGAAGTTTGGTGTACGAAATAGGGTGGTTTGGGGTGTAGCCGGGCATTTTCCGGCGACCGGAACCGGCCACCGGAATCTGGGTTTCCCAGAAACCGGCGTCGCGTTCTTGGTCTCCGCCGACCTGCCATTCCACTCCGGCCGCCTGTAGATCATGCGAAGAAGAAGGCTGCAATGCAAAACCTGTTTCTGTTATTTTCTTTTTATTTCAAAATTCTTTCTTACTTTTGAAAATCATTTAATTTGTTTTCAAAAAAATCATTTAATAATTATTTAAATACTAAAAATTATTTTCTTAATTATTTTAAATTACTAAAATTATTTTCTTTAATTATTTTCAAAAATACAATTTGATTTAATTATTTATAATTCATTTTAGTTAAATATTTATAAATTTAATTAATTGATTAAAAATCATTTAATTAATTAATTTTATTTATAAATAGTTAATTATGTAAATTATTTATAATTAATTCAAATAATTTCTAAAAATTATTTTTGGGTTTTAAAAGTTATATTTTGGTATTTAAAAATCAATTAATATTTTTATTAATTGATTTAAATCTATTTATTTCTTATTTTATTCATAATAATTAAACCGTTCGTCCGTTTAATACGAAACGAACGCGTATAGACTCAGAAAAATATTGCGCTTCCAATAAAAATACTTTTAAGTCCTAATCTCTTTTGTATTGCAATGTCATGTGAGATATATATCAGTTTGAGTCGGTATCTGATCGGTAAATATTATTATTGAACTAATTTTCATTCTGAACGCACTGAGACGTACCTTTTTAATGATCTGACTTATGTGTTACATGAAATATGTGAGTACGTGTTATACGAATACCATGATTACGTGTTACGTGATATACATGCTATCTGTTACAGTTTTAAAATGCCATGCTAGTTATAAACGATCGGGTAGATGTTAAGACGTATAGTTACGTCGATTGAGTTTGGTCTATCAATTAAGATAGTTCTTTTGTTTATAGAATCGAGTAGCAAGGAGTGCAGTCAAGTGTTAGACGGAGATAGTAGCCAGCAGTTATAAACAGAGTTATAGTAAGAAGTTGTCGAGCATACCAGGCAAGTACCCTAACTTCACTTATCGTTCAAGTGATGTTCATTTAGAACTATATTATGCAAGTATTCTCCCCTATTCTAAATTCAGAATAACTTATTGTTTTACATATTCAAATATAAGAACTGGTTATAAATACTTTGATAGCATATTGAATAACAATATTCCTATATTTATTGACATTCTCGTATTCTAGCAATCATTCTGCTAGAACCAACCGTTTGATTCGATAAACAATGAATAACTATACTATCCAGATATACTCTATACAGTGAAACTTTGAATTGAGATTAGCAAATAACTAATTGTTCTAGTTATTTCGCCATCAGTTGTTGAGATAACTCCGGACCATGTGACATGGGGAGTTGAATAGATAAGGATGTCATTGATCCGACTCCTTTAATCAAAACTGTTTTGTGAATTGATTCTTGGTTAGCACAAGAGACCGAGGCACCGGTCCAGCGTGAGTTATTATACGAAAGTGTAATATCTTGCTAGGCGAATATATGCCTTCTTCATGGATATCCAATAGGTACGGTATGGCTGCGGGATATCGATACCTATATTTACGGTATGGCTGCGGGATACCAGTGTTGTTTCATGACTGATCATCAGGAACAGCATAGTGCATAATTATGTTTTATTAAACTGTCGCTTAAACTTTAAAGTTTATATCAGCTTCTGATTTTACTCAGATATTGTTATTGTTGTTCATTTACAAACTTTATACTGCTTGCTGAGCATTTCTTTCGCTCATACTTGTTTATTATTCTAATATTTCAGCTAAGCCAGAGCAGGCTTGAGTCACAAGTTTGACCAGAAGTCGAGTGCTTGTAAATAGTTTGGTGTGTTTTCCAGGTAGACAGTTTGGGATGCTTGAATAGTATAAAGGTTTGTAATAAAATTTGAATAAGTTGTAAAACTAATTAGACTCATGGTTTGTAATAATAGTTGGTTTGTATTAGTGCATGTTCCATACTATAACATGTGATCGATCCAGTTGCATGCAAGGGGTCATATTTATTATATTATTCCGCTGTGATTATTTTATTATAGTTTATTGGCTAGTGACCCCCAAATCTAGACCCCGGGTTTGGAGGGCGTCACACACTATATAAGCTAGGAACGACTCACAACCTTTTCTAAGTAGCTTCTTAGCCTGAACGATTGTAAGCAATAGTTGCTCTTGCCTCTGCCCCTTAAATACTACCTTCTCTCCACTCTTCGTCTTTAAATACATTTTCTTGGTCTTACAATTAATCTGAGTGTTATTCTCTCCTAACCAATCCATTCCTAAAATTATATCAAACTCCCCCAACTTGAAGAGTATCAAGTCGGCTGAAAACTTATACCCCAAAATATCAATCTCACACTTCAGACAGAATTAATTCACAGGAATCTTCTCTTGCTTCGCAATTACCACATTTACTACCTCGCTCATAATCATTTTATCACATTGAAGCTTATCAACAAAAGATTCTGATATGAAAGATCTTGTTGCTCCCGAATCAATCAATACTTTAGCTTTGACATTATTGAGTAAAAGTGTACCTGCTATCACCTCTGAATTCTGAACAGCATCCTTCATCTTCAGATCAAATGTCCTTGTTGTTGCTTGCGGGGTTGGTGTAGGTGGTGGAGGTAATTCCAATACCTCAACTGGCACATTCGCACTGGTACTTGCCATATTCATCAGAGCTTTGACTGGTCCGGTTGCCTTGCACTCCCTTGCTATGTGTCCAGTTTTCCTACACTTGTAGCACGTAACTCCTAGCTTCGGCATCTTGCACTCATTCGCCAAATGTCCCTTCTGATTGCACCTATAGCATGTCATGCTCAACTTATTACACACTCCGGGGTGCCTTCTTCCACAGTGCTTGCATTCGGGTCTCTGGAATCTGTTTTCTCCAACTTGTCATTGGCTTGCCTGGCTGCTCCCCTTTGATTCTTTCCTTTTACCCAAATTTCCCTTCTTTTGAAAATTTCCACCCTTATGGAATCCGATCCTCTTTACATTCTGATCTTGTGAACTTCCCGCTTCAGACTTTTCTCCATAAAATGGAACCTTCCTTTTCTTGTTATCCCTCTCCTTCCTTGACTGCATCCCATTATTCTCAATCAGAGCAGCTTTCTGAACTACTCCCGCATAAGTTTCAAGCTCAAACATAGCCATTCTATCTCTGATCCAAGGCTCCAATCCTTGCTGAAATTTCTTTGATTTTTCCTCCTCGGTGCTGGTATACTTTGTCACAAACCTTGACAACTCAGTGAACTTCTTCTCATACTCCAATACAGTCATGTTCCCTTGCTTCAGCTCCAAAAATTTAAGCTCCATCTGATTCTGCATGTACTTAGGGTAATACTTGTCCAAAAATAACTTCTTAAATCTCTCCCAAGAAACCTGCTGAGTGACTTCCATAGCTTTTACTGATTCCCACCAATAGATGACTTCGCCCTTCAAGAAGTAAGTAGCATACGGCGTCTTCTAATCGTCTCCTAACTGTACCAACTCAAAAGCCCTTTCCATCTCCTTGATCCATGTGTTAGCTATTACTGGATCAGTGGTATCATGAAATGCAGGTGGATTCATATTCTGAAAAGCCTTGAAAGTGACAATTTGTCTAGGTAGTACTGGTGGTTCAGGTGGTTGGTGTGGTTCACGGTTATCTTGATTTTCAATTCGGTGTTGAAGAGTTAGTTATTGTTGGGCTATAGCATTGGTTTGCTGTTACAAAGTTTCCAGTAGTCGAAGAACATTTCGGGCTGTGGTGGATGTGGTTGTTGGGTTCTTCTTTTTGGGAGGCATGATCCTAAAATAAGAGTTATGTCAAAACAGATATGAATAATAAAACAATTCGAGGGTTTCGCATGGCATTCTTATTTATATGTGAGGTCAGGTTTCAAATTAAGCAGATATGATGATGCATATAAAAGCGTATAATGACAGTTGAGAGCAATTGGAACAATAGAGCATGATTATTGAAATTTAAAGGTCACAATACATAGGATTAGAACAAAGTCTGATTCTAGGATCAACAGGCTTATTTAAAGGAAATAACGGAAACAACTGGGAATTCTACGGAATCTGATAGTACAACAACATGAATGGTAAATGGAAAGAACTAAGGCTCCACTCCATCTGAACGGGGCTTGGTAGTCTTTTCCTCTCGAAGCATCTTCACAATGCTCTGGAGCTCATCCGCCACCATCTGAATGACATACTGGCTGGTACGGTCTCGGTGCGCTGGCATATCCTCAAGCTTAGTGTTGACGTACTGAACCAAGGTCTCAAGTCTCGCAGTCATCTGCTCCTTGGGCTTCCCTTCGTAGTTTCGGCTGTCCGGGTACACGTTCTTCAGTCGGTCTATCAATCAGTCGTACTTTCCCTGAAGCATGTCGAACTCGCGCCTCAACTCAGCATACACTGTGAAAGCAATAGTGTCGTCCAAACTAGAGGATGACGAGGAATGCTCCCTTTGCTGACAACCAATAAGAGGAGTATTAATAATAAACTTACTTAACCAACTCTCTCACATATTATCTATAACCTACACATATACCCTTTAACCTATTTGGGCTGTCCAGGGACTCTAAACCGTAGCTCTGATACCAAAACCTGTCACACCCCAACTTAAACAACAGATTAAATATAGCTATTACAACATTTAATAATTAAATAAACATACCCAAAACCAAGATCTTACAGTTTAGGGTTTGGAACAGCCCAACACTACCATCTATTACAACTGATTTTAAATACCGAGTCCTCAAACAAACTACTATCACTTATTCTACCTGAGCTCGAATATAAGCATCAGCATCACAGGTCTTACGGGCAGTCTGCTTGAATCTAACCATAGCTGCTAGCTGTAATAATAGGGTAAAGCAAGGAGTGAGCCAAATGCTCAACAAGTGCTAAACAATACGATACAAAACATAATTCGAGATATATATTAAAGAATGTCAATGGGAAGACATAACTAGTGATAACGAGAGATAAAACTTTGGGTGATGGCATCATTCCGTTTGTATCAAAACAATTTCAAAATCATATCTTAATCAAAATCATTTTATGACGCTACGGATTACAGCCGGTGATCAGCCGCGAAGTAATCCCGAACCTCGCTGGGTTCTAAAACATTAATGGGAATCCCTAGGCAACTTTTTAAGCCTAATATAAGTGTGGAAATGACTGGCGTCTCAGTCTAGATCCACTATTCAAAGAAAACATTTATCCCCCTTTGGGACTGAAAATCCACATTTTATTTATTTCAAAAACTGATGCCGATTTATGACCAAAATCTCTTTTAATAGTAAACATTTTTATCAAGGGATTATAGTTCAACTCGAAACACGGAAAATAGGGTACTAAATCTCAGGGCCATGATTCACAAAACCATACTTTATTAAAGTGACTGAATGGTTTTCATATATCAAAGATTAGAAAAGGGGATTTAGTGGGGCTATTGGATATTATAAAAGGGTAATGCCAAATTGGGCTTTAAGCAAAGGTTTCTCATCAAGGTTCAAGTGCTGGATCATCAAGAAGATAAGCTTCATGAATACTAAGGGTGTTAAGGTATGCAGAAATGATCTTTAACTCAGGATATATCAGAATTGTCAAGCTTCAGGATAAGAAAGAGGGGTATCAATCAATGAGGAATCACTTTGATAAGTATCTGACTATCAGGGTTCAAGGTAAGGTTCTATAGGGGTTCAAGTATCAGGATGAGATATCAATACTTAGGAATCATCAGCATGTTAATCAAGAGAATCAACCAAGAGTTATAACTACCCTTTCTTTTATCATGGCATCACTATATAATTCAAAGATAAACATTATATACGCTTGATCTAATATATCAAATGACACATGATAGTTGCAACAATGTATGAACTATTAGCAGTAAATATGAAGGACAAGTTGAATCACTTGCCTTGAGAAAGGCTGGTCTGGCCTGACTGGTAGGAGCAACTGGAGCTTCACTCGATCTTTATGGCAAGTTTTCCCTCGTCTCGAGATCCTACATAAATAATAATAATCCTCATTATAATATATTCTCACCAACTTAACCTATTTACAACCCGAATTTAAACACGGATGGCACTTAGGCCTATATGTACTTAATTTATATTCACCTTTAATTTATAATTACACACACATAGCCACATAATCACAAATCATATATTAATACCAAATAACACCATATACACCATAATGCAATACTAGGCTTGGATGATCTCGACTCACAACTTAAGTCACTTGGTCGCTAAACTAGACAAAGTCTTCTAATTTTGGCTTCCTAACTCGATGTGCCTTTACTAAACTATCCAAGACCTATTGACCCTCACTTGTGCCTTTTTCTCTACTAACCTTATACTATATTACAACTATGGTGGTCAACCTAAATCTCACTCCTAAGTGTTCTAAAACTATGTGATAAGTGAAAGTGCTCACTGGTGCAAATTTCAGAATGACAACTATGGTTTCTTGAGTGCATTAGACACTCTTAAACTACAAGTTTTCCTTCAAAACTTTTACACAAGACTCTCCTGACCTAAGGGCATCTCCAAAACTTGATGTGGCTCAAGGGCCTGGCTTGGGCCTTCTTGGGCCTAAGCTAAAAGTCCATGGTTCCCCTGTTTTTCTGGGCAGAAAACGCTCTGACTTGAATTAACTTGTGACACATGGTTCTAACTCATATCATATGAACTATGGTTGGAAAAACTTCTCTGACACTCCCTCTAACTAAGGCCCAACAGGGTCTAATGAGGGCCTACCCATGACATGGTCAAATCTCCCTATTTCTAAGTTGCAACAAAACTGTCCCCTGCCTGACATATTTTGTTAATCTACTTGTGCACCTAACCAAATGACATGCAAACCTCCAACCAACACCTAAAACATTTTATATACTCCTTTTATATACTCCCAATACTAACTTCTGGTGACTTGGGCCTCAAAGTGCACATCAATGACATGGTCAAAACTCACTCTAAACCTCAGGGTACTAAACTGATTTTCTGCAGAAATTATAACTCTCCTTTCTCCAAGGTTTTGACTTGACAAACTCAACCACCAACAACCCAATACCCAAACCAAGACTTAAACATGGTGATCTACTGAACTAACTCCCTTATACTCAAAATAATTTTGGTGGAGATCATCCTTACCTAAGGTGCAATTATGGCAAAACAAAAGAACCCACATTTCACAACTCATAAATCATCAAGTTTTTGAAACAACAAGTTATGCATTTTTATAAAAGATATACCAAATTATTACCATGCATCAAGAAGCACTAATCAATATTAACACCTTATTCCTACTGAAATTAAAGCTTACTAACAAAATCTTTCCAAATGATCAAAATCTTCTAACATTCCAAGAGAAATTTACATGCATGCATGTCTTCGAGTTTTACCAATCAAAGCAACATGTTTTCTAAATATATTTTACCATGAAATTGACATGCAAGCCTAGCATAAGCTATATCGATATGATCATTTAGCATCCAAAGGGTTTTATCAAGACTTCACTAAGATTTTCATGTTATCATCACAAAAACACACAAAGTGGAACATGACAACCAAAACACCATCCATTCGGCTCCTATCAAGTCATGGCCGAATGGATTAGGGTGAAAACAACAATTGCATGAGTGTAGCATACTCATGTCTAGCCATTCTCAACCCTTTGCTACTATAACTCATGGTGAAAGCCTTGAATTCACAAGAATCAAGGATATTCACTTGGATTTTTAACAAAACACCACCATGCAAGGTCAACACATAAGTTTTTCTACTCTAAACTCTTAAGATATACAAGAACAATATGTAGGGAGTAGGATTACTTGATAATAGGATGATTGTTTGAGTGAGAAATGAAGAAAGAAGGGGATGGGGGCTCGGTTTTTGGGAATTGCCGAGAGGGGAGGGGGAAAAGCCGAGAGGGAGGGGGAAAAGCCGATAGGGAAGGGGAGGAAGGAGATGAGAGTGAAGTGGTGGGGTGAAGTGAAGTGGTGATCACTTCTTTGAGTTGTTTTTATGTCTTGATTTGACTATATTGTGAGTGGGTTTGAGAAATGACAAGGGTATCCTTCTAGCTAGAATTAAGCTAACTTGCATGCAAGGTCAAGGAGGTAATTTGGCTACTAGTTCATGAGTTAGTGGGTTTGGAATTGTCCTCTTTGTCCTTGAAAAGAATGAAAGGGTGGTTTGCATGCAAGGGCTTCCTTGTAATTTGCTAAATATGACAACTAAAATTTATAAAGATTTATTTTTATAAAATAAAATACAAGTTCAAAAATTATAAAATTTATATCATAAAATAACTAGGATTTTTAGAAATTTTATAAAACTACTTTTGAATTTTGTGAACAAATAACTTTTAAAAAGATATTTATTCAAGGTTTAAAAATATTCCTTATAAATTAAAAATAAAAGAAATAAATAAACTTTTGCTTTGAAAAAAATCATATACCACATAACGAAAATTTAAGACGCAGAAATTCTCATTCACACAAACATACAATAGTTGAATATATTGGCATTCGGCTTTAAAATTACACCAAATTTACAATTAATATTACACGAAAATGCCGGTTGTAACAAAAAATGCCATATTTTCCTCATAAATTAAACTTTTCGCCCCTTACAGTGCGAACTTTATCGCGACTATCCAAATCGTTATTATGACACCTTATGTCCCGGTCCTTAAGCTGCGTAGACGTATCATTACACTTCACACAAAATCCCGTTTTTATCGTCGAGTATTGATAACATGGGGTTGTTACTAATCTTACCTTCACTTTTTGAAAATCCTACTCATCGATTTCATACATGCTTGGTCTTTCCCGAATTCATTAGTACCTATCGATAATATTCCATAGAAGCGTACCTCAATAATCACATTGGTATCTCTATTATCGTTCTTCTATAACCATGTTAAAGATCCTTATGATAATGACTAAACATGATATTCCCTTTTTTTAAAATAACTTACTCACCACGATGCTCCGAGTGCACCATCATAGCACTGAGTTTTCAGTCTCATATTACAACAGTCGGTTCTCAACTATACCTCTCTTTGTTCAGATGGCAATCAGCCTTGGAAGAATGATTTTCATGATATCGATGTAATTTAGACAATCTTAATAAGATTTCAAAGTCTAATATCTGAAAAAATACTAAGCTCTGAATAAAAGAGTTACAACACTCAAAAGTTTTATAACTTGGAAGAAAGAATACAACAAGGATTAACCTTCAATGTCCTTAGAATTTTATATTATGACATTATAGGGAATATCCCTTGAAGAAATGATTGCTGAATGATAACATTATTCGAATGACATTTGCAAGATTTTCCCCATTGAAAGAATGCTTTTCTTTTCGAATACTGAAAGAAACCTTAAATAAAATCATCAACCAAAGTTTAACCATTAAGGTTTCAAAATGATGCTATTTTGAAAGAAGGAATTATATCCAATAATTAACAAATAAGGAAGTGTATTATTCTTCAATCTTTTTATGATTTTAAATGGATATTCGTTATATAAACGAAAGAATAGAACATTTCATGAAAAATATATTTCATAAAACTAAATATGAATTCTCGTTTGAGTGGGCGACCTAGTTAGGTCTCAATTAAATCATTCTTTGAAAATTTCATCAACAATTAATCTTGCATATATAATGCATCATGTAAAGCAAAAAAATTTGATTGTAAGTGGAACTAGAAAAATAATAACTAGTCCATATCAAGCAATATTATCAATCAGCTAAGAAAATGGCCAGCTCAATTGATTTGGCACATAGCAACTAGCTAGGACGATTAGCTAGGTTTCCATTGTACTAATTAAAATTTCGACTAGTTAGAACAATTAACTAGTCGTTTATGAGAACATATGCAACTAAGCATATTTCATTTTGTTCGTAAAAATCTCAACATTGTAACCACTGAAGAAATTTGTGGCTACCTGAATGTAGATTCTGAAATAAAGAGTTTTCAAATTTGGGTCGAGAAAGAAAATTACAACTTTGAATCGAGTGGTCTTGGCATCAGAACAGTTGATAGCCCTCATTAAATATTTCCTACCAATAAAATGGTACACTCAGAGGTGCCCTCGTTCACATACTTTATTAGATTCTCAAATAGAATTGAATTTGAAATACCAATATCAAATTGATACCCTTACTATGACTTCAAAGTTCAATATCCAATCTCATCCCGAATAGAAGAAAAGGATTCCCGAAGAATACATGGATATTAGATCATCCATGTTTTTAATAATTTGTTAGATATTTAAAATATCAACTGAGAAGCGTAAGTAAGAAAGAAGAATCAAATGAAGATATTCATTATAAATATTCATCGATTAGTTGAGGAAAATTTACTAAAAATTCCTCAGATAGTTGAAATAAGGTATAAGTAGCTCTTAGCTGAACAAGTAGAACATAATCTTTGAATGAAGATTCATGGATCAACTAAAAGAATTGAACAAGTCCTGATGAGGAGAAATACTATTCAAGATGGTCACATCAGAAGTTCAAAGTAGGGAACTAAAAGGATTACCTGATATGACTTATCAAGGCAATACGAATGATCAAAAGTTTGGAGGGAGTTGCGTGATAGTGCCAAAATATTTCACTGATTATCCTAACTCTCGTTATTATCTGTTTGAGGATGATACCACCTCTTCGTCTTTGTAATTCCATGTTTTAGCTAGTGTTCTTTCAACATCATTTTAAAATTGCTTACTAACTTGACTTTCGCACGTATATCTGTCATTCCAGTGTTTTACCTCGAAGACCTTACTCATAATTATTCCAAAAGCATCTTTTAAGCCCATAGGGGCCTACTACACGTATCCGTTACTAACTACAAGTGGACAGTTCCCCCTGGGAACAGATCAAAGAGATCTCTTAGGGATCTCAATGTAGTCCATAAGTTCGGTGGCATGTGTGTGTAATTGAACATATGTTAACGAAAATATTAGAGGTCTATGAGTATATATACGTAGTCTTTGACATCATATCTACTTCCGCTCTAGACTCATTGGTCTATCCTTTTAAAAGATTTTAAGATCGAACTATCACTCGTTGTAATCTTTCGCTATTTAATTGTAGACATGCCATCGATTCTCGATGCTCTTGATTTTTGAGCTAAGCCATCATAACCTTATATGTTAAGCACACTAATAATATCATGTAGTATAATCGTCTTACGATAATATTCATATATTACGTTCAAATCTTTCTTAATGGAAATAAAATCCTCAAGGGTATATTGGACACTATCTCTGCTGAATTCGTTATTCATTGTATTCTTATCCTCATTGGTAAAATAATATCTTCAACTAGTTGGGTGGTAACCTCAACTGTTATACTAATAATTAGACTTCATGGTTCTCACATGTGATGCCCCTTCATGGGCAACCTATAAAGAACTACGAGTAATAAAGCTCATGTTGTTCAAATGAACATATGGTGTTGATAATACTGTCTTTACCCCAAATGCCCTAGAGACTCAGCTCCGAGTTCTACATCCACATCCTTGACAAATCATATATGATTCTATTTTTTTTCTCATCATTCTGATAATCTCCAATGGTCCTATTAGTCATGCTTTAATACCTCAAATATACACTTATCCTAACCTACACATTAGGACTACATCCGGTAGTCCAATAATGAACTCTATATGAGCTCTTACGCAATCTCGCATCTAGACAAACTCCTAACACTCTTATCTCTGAGTACTATAACTTATGTCTCTGATACCATTTTTGTAACTTCCCAAATCCGGGGTCAGAAATCTGGGTCGCCACGCCATCCTTTAATCATGTATAACCTGTATTGCTTCAATAATCTAACAGACCCCAATCTCATGCACACACACACGCAAGTTATAGTCTTAGAAATGATGTACAAAATGTAATCTTCTTTAGTTACAACTCAAATCTACTTTACAGGATCTTAAACAATTATTCGTAACCTCTATATGAAGTTACAATATTTACTACTAAAATCCTATACCTATCTGAATACTCTGGTCCACCTAAGATAAAGCTGTAAGGGATTCTCCCCACGATTTCAATTGACTAAGTCCCACACTGGTATACTGGTAACCTGTTGTGTCGTGACATTTAAAAGAAGGCAAGAGTGAGCAATATTGCTCAGCCATAATAATCAATAGTATGAAAAGACTGTTAAAGAAATTATATTAATCCGTATAAGGATACGTATTTATTCAATTTAGTTTTCTTGGTAATACACACCTCCTTTCAAAATGATTCTTTGATTGACTTATTAATCTGCAAATACCTTAATGGTAAACCCAGTGCCTAGACTTGGGTTACGGCATTGCATCTCAATTCCAATTGAAAGAATAGGACATTCACCGGAGCCCTCGAGATACGATGATCAGTCGTATAATGGTATCATTCTCTACATGTAGATGGAAGAGTTCCTTAGATCCTGGTTGTCACCCTATTCGCATTCGGGCATTTTATGCTTCCCTTTTCTCCTGGGTATGTTTTGCATACTTCCACTACACCATAGAATGCATATAGCAACATCAAAAATTTATTGCCTAAAGGGCTTTTTATGTTGCAGTAGAAAGTATGGCAACAAATATGGAAAATTTTGGCGTTGCATCCGGTGGTGATGCAATAGGGGTCCTATAACAACGTTTTGAGCCATGTATAGCAACAACACAACCTCATTGCAGTAGACAATATTTAGCAACAAAATATTTTTTACAGCAACACAGTAAAATCATTGCAATAGATGTTTTTGTCTGCTAAATAACCAGCTTAAGGCAACATTAACTGGTCCTATTGTAATGAATATTAGGTCAAATTTAACAAATATTGCAACAAAATTTGAACCAACTGCAATATTTTATGGCTGATGTAATTTTGAACGGTAACGAATTTGGACATAATTGCAACAGTATTTTAAAAAAAAAATTGAAAGGAACTGTTTGTAAAATATACTAGCCAGGCATTTTTTATGCCACAAAACCAAGCAATTGTCATTCAAAAGTACCATGACCAAATTAAAAGCAGCTCTCAGGCTGTCCCAACATCATCCTTACAAACATTCATAATTTAAGTCTATTTGAAAATACCAATAGCTAGCTAAACCAAATTCGTGAGAGAATTTAGTCGCACACAACTAAACCAAATTCGAGTTCGACTATAGCAAACTGCAGATAACTTAAAGATAAATTAAAGTAAACATCAGATGGCCCCAGCAACTTCATCTTCATCTCCATCTGCATCACCATTATCGTCGCTAACTTTTTCTGCATCCTCATAATCATCTTCATTTTCATCAATCTCGGCAGAACTTTGAGCACATAGTTCTTCAACATCGATATTTAGACCAGGATTCAGTTCACCAAGTTTTCCAAAAATCTTCCTTAGCTTCTTCTGCATTTTCTCCTCCATTGCAGCAGCTAGCTTTTCAGTTGCTTTTTCCAGTTCCGAAGAATCTGCTTTTCCCTCTTTTGTCAATTTTTTCTTCGTCTTCCTTGTTATGCCACTCCTTCCAACAAGCCAGTTAGGCCCATGAGCTGCAAGATCAAGATCTGCCATCTCCTCATCCTCATCAGTTGATTCTTGAGGAGTTTTTCCATTTTTCTTTTCCTACGTATAAAATTGAGCAACAAACATTAATTTCAATAAAATACAATTTCTCCTTGTAAAATTTATGAAAAAATAAAGCAGGGCTAATTATTAACAAAAATACTTATAAAATTTGTCATAAAATCTGAAGATGCAATTTATGAGCAAAAATACTTGTAAAATTGGTCAAGAAATATAAAAGTGCTATTTTTACCATCATTTTATGGCCTTTGCGGGTTTTTGGATAAATTGTCTTCTTTGTTTCTTGTGCACGGGCATCTTTACCAATTTTCTAGAATAAAATAAAATGTATCAGTTTTCTTACAAGAAATAAATGAAGGGACTGGTAAACAACAAATATGGGTACGTCATACCATTTCATTACGAATCTGAGCAAAACTAGTGCGCCCAGCAATATGAGTATCAGTCACATTCTTTCGATTTTTTTTTATTTGTTTCAGCTTTTTTCTTGACTGATTCATCACTCCAGTACTTGAGAAGCACCTTGAACTGTTCCACTGGAATATTTGAAGGCCTGCTTTTCATCCTTTCAGCGTCGGTATCAAATTTGGTATAACATGCACTCTTAACACGAGATTTATATACCCTCCAGTCATCAGCAAGGCTTTTAATTACCCAATCCTTGCCTTCCTCAGGAATTATGTACTTTGTCTAATAAGGTATATAAAAATACGGATAAGAATCAAGAAAGAAGCAACTATTTATGATAAATAAACCAGTATTTTTGTCTAGCAAGGAAATGATATGAATCAAGAATTAAAGAAACATTATGATAAAAAAACAGGTTATTGCACAATTTACGTCCCTAGAATAAATAATAAGGACAACACAATTTACATAAAATACTGTGTTAAAACACAGAACAAGTTAATTTAGAAAAAAAATACTGAACATGTTTAGTAAAAAACAATTAAAGTGCTAATTACCTTCATATATTCCCACCATCCATCTTTTATTGCTTCAGGAACTTTAGACCAATTTACATAATCAAGTGGGATGTACAGCCTTGCTATCGTCCCGATAAAACTACTGAATTCAGTAATGACCTTTTTTTCCTTTGACACGGGCTGGAGGTCACGATTTAAATTAATAACTGGCCTTTCATCGAGTCTCCTTGTGAAAACATGATTCATTTTCGTAGGTCCTCTACGCCTTGTACATTTGGTACTAGATTCACCTACAAAAATAGCCACAAATAAATATGCGTATTCCTGATATAAAAAATAAGACCATTACCTACTATTTGAAACAAACCTATTTCGAAGACACTATCCACAACAGTTTGGAAGTTATTCCCATCACAATTTTCATCATCATTGACACGCATTTGTTGTTCCGCATCTTTTTTACGTTTTTATAAATCAACAAATGCCTCCATTGTACCAATCCCTTCATTGGCAGGAGGCCTTTGCAACTGTGTAAGATCAAGAGGAAGTGGCGGGGGAGCTGGTAGTGGCGGGGGAGGTGGTAATATATCTTTATCATTAACCTTGCGAATAATACAAAAAAATAAATTAAATTAAAACAAGAATTAAATTACAACTAAAATCAACTATGTAGATGCATATGAAATACACAAAAATAAATTATATTAAAATAATTTCATATACCTCTGTTCTCCCTTCAGTTTGATTTACTGAACATGAACGGGTCCTTGGTCTGATGACGACATCGTTAACCTTTTTAACAGTTTTTACTTTCTTTTTTGGCTAAATACACAAAAAATAGTCACCAAAATTGTATGTTCCACAAAAACAAAGGAGTTGTATTTGTAAAAAAATAAACCTGAGGAATAACATGTTCTGCTTCTTCTTCGCTTAAACTATCATGTCCAGAAACATATGCTCGATCAAATTCAGCTTCTGACCAATGATCTGTAACTGTTTTCTTTGCTTTCTTGGTGGATTTCCCAGCAGTAAAGAACTCATATGCCTTCTCCTTCAGTTTATACTTATTAGCTTCTTTCGCATTGGCTTCCATTCTCCTTCTTCTGTTTAGCTCATAATCAACAAGTTTCTTCTAAACCAAGCACCCAATTAATAAACTTAAATATAAGATTACAATAAAGCATACAATGTCATTACACCGGGATAAAAAAATTACCTTATCACCTGACTTTCTAAGCTTTCTGGTACTGATATGTTTATCATGTTCTATTTCATTCTCCACCAAAGCTCGTGACTTTATCTTATCAGTTGTCTGTTGTTTAAGATCTTTAATCGTCACAAACTTCCTTTTCAAGGGTAAATCAGCACCTACGATATAAAGACGAAAAAGATATAAACTGTCAGTTCAGTCAAATTCATATAAAAAATTATTTGGAGCCAAAATTATTTACCTTCAAATTGTGTCCTTGGTCTTATGACAACATGTGGTTGTATCTGGGTAGCAGGAACAATAGATGTGTCCACCATATTGTCAACGTAAATATCCAAGAAAGAACCAAGTTTTACCCCTGCTACAAGATCATCTACATCTTTATCAGTCATCAGTAGTTTCCATCCATCTTCTTTCTTCGCATAAACTCCTCCAATTTCTGTATATCCAAGGTCATCTTTAACATACTCCATCAGTACCGAGAATGAAAATCTATCAGGATCTGCAGCTGCATTAATTGTTGTAGTTGTTCCATTTGTGTATTTGGTTTTTTGAAACTGGCCCTTATGGTGGAACCTGAGGAAAAAATAGTTTTCTTCCATAACCTGAAAATAACATGAACATGAATATTAATTAGTCCCCACATTATACAGATATAATCAATTACTATCAAGTAACGAGTGAAATATAAAAATTAAATAACAAACAATCAGGAATAAGTTACAACAAACAACAAGTAGCAAATAACAAGTGAACTGATCATCAAATTTTACAAGCAATCAGGAATAAGTTACAAGTAGTGGTACAAAGTTTTTCATAATTAAAAGCAACAGATGAGCATAAAAAACAGAAATAAAGAAGTCATTCATTCGTCATGGTCATCATCATGATCTTCTTCCTCTTCACCGGATGACACATTTTCATTCGGGATGTCATCCCTATGCCAAGTCACATCATCAGTTTGTTTCTGAAATGGGTATTCAAGTTCAGTATCATGCATGGTAGGTCCGCAAAGATCTTCAAGCATATCATCAGTTTCCTCGTCTATTCCATTGTGCTCTTTCGGTAGTTTCTTAACAACAAACCACAAGTTCTTTTCGGTACAATCTTGAATGTAGAATACCTGTTGTACTTGTGTAGCTAGTACAAATGGATCATCCTTTTGACATAATTTACTGAAATTGACACGTGTGAGCCCAAAGCAGTCCTTATCCTTTTGATACCAAATGCACCTAAACAAAACAACTGTAAATGCACCCCAATAATCTACTTCAATAATCTCTTCAATTACTCCGTAGTAAATAACATCCCCAACTGTTGGATTTTGATCCTTCGAACTCGCAAAACTGGTGGTTAGAGCTGTCAAGATGACACCGCTATTTTGTGTAGTACAGTTGATATCCCTTTTCCTGGTGTGAAATCTGAATCCATTTATGACATATCCACTAAATTTTTTCGCTGCTCGTTGAGGCCCCCTTGCCAAATTTGATAATTCCAATGTATTTTCAGTTCTTTTCTCAACCTTAGCCTTTAACCAGTTATGAAATTCAAGAGTATGTGTTCTTTCTTTTTTGTATTTTTTTGTCTTTGCCTCATTATCATATAAAATACGATGTTCCCTACAATTTGTACACCAAAATGAAATTAAAATTACCATCTATATTCCTAGTTTAAACTACTATATTAACTTGAACATATAAAGGGAATAAGAACGTACTCGATAAGCTTCTCAATCTCGGCATTTCCACTGTTGAATAGTATGTACCGATGAGCATTTATCCAAACATGTTCCGCCAAGTAGACAGACTTTCCATCTTTGTTTCTCCTCGAACCAATGGGGTATCCAACATTTATGTTCTTCTCAACCTCTATTTTTCTACTATTAGTTAGAAATCTGGAACAAAATGTCACGCATTCTTCTGCCAGGTACCCTTCTGCTATAGACCCTTCTGGTTTACTTCTATTTCGGACATATGACTTCAATTTACCTAGATATCTCTCAATACCAAACATCCATCTTAGATGCACCGGTCCCCCAAATTCCACTTCCTTATATAAGTGAACTGGAAGGTGAACCATGATGTCAAAAAATGCAGGCGGGAAGTTAATTTCTAATTGGCAGAGTATTTCAACAACTTCCTCCTGCAACTTATGAACTTCTTCCAGCTCCAACACTTTTCCGCATATCCCCCAGAAAAATGCACCTAATCTGACTAAAGGTATTGCGACCTCTGGTTTTAAGTTCTTTACAGCAGCAAATTGTAGTAGATACTGGAGTATAAAGTGCGCATCATGACTTTTATACCCGAATATCTTTCGTTCAGCTACATTTACACATCGACTGATATTAGATGCAGTTCCGTGGGGCAACTTAGCGTCCATGAATAATGTACAAAAGCTTTCTTTTTCTTTTTTCGTCATGTCAAAAGTTGCTGCCCTGATTTCATAGCGATTGCTATCTCCAATTTTAATGGGATGAAGAACCTTTCGAATACCCATTTCCTGCAAATCTTTTCGGGCACTGATATGGTCTTTCGTCTTGCCACCCATATTCAACAAAGTCCCTATTATTTTATCACATATTTTTTTCTATATGCATGACATCTAGATTATGTCTAATTAAATTATCTCTCCAATATGGTAATTGAAAGAATATAGACTTCTTTTTAAATGGACAATCTGCACCCCTTTTCCTCTTCTTTGCATCTCGTTTCCCAAAATAATTTTCATATCCGTGCAATAATTCTTCAATATCCTTTCCAGATAATGGAGGGGGGCAAACATCAGTTTCAACCTTACCATTAAATCTTCTAGTATCAAACCTATGCTTGTGGTCAGGAGGTAGAAATTTTTTGTGGTTCATATAGCAGACTTTACGGCTATGCTTCAAATACAATGAAGAAGTACAGTAATGGCAATTCGGACAACCTAACTTACCTTTCGTGCTCCAACCCGATAAAATGGCATACCCTGGAAAATCACTAATGGTCCAGAGAAGACTCGAACGTAACATGAATGTTTCATCAGCATATGCATCATAGGTTTGTAAACCTACTTCCCATAATTCTTTCATCTCAGCGATGAGTGGCTGCATATATACATCTATATCATTACCAGGGTACACGGGTCCAGGGACTAGTGTCGAAAGAATTAAGTTTTCAGGTTTCATAATCAACCAAGGAGGAAGATTATAATTCACTAGAATAATTGGCCAAGTGCTGTGACTTATATTCATCGATCGATAAGGATTAATCCCATCTGCCGCTAAACCTAACCTAATATTTCGAGGGTCCGCTGCAAAATTTGGACGGTTAGCATCCATCGACTTCCAACCCTCTGCATCGGCCGAATGTCGTAGCTTTCCATCTTTTGTTCTTTCTAGTGCATGCCATGTCATGAGTTTAGAGTAGTCTTTACACATGAATAAGCGTTGGAGCCTTGGTTTCAACGGGAAATATCGTAAGACTTTTGCAGGAACTTTCGACTTTTTTTCTTCCAAGTCAGGAGAAACAGGTGCATCAGTCCTGTTTTTTGGGAGTTTCCATCTTGAAACCCCACAAAATTTGCACTTTGTTAAGTTTAAATTTTCCCCCCAATACAACATGCAATCATTGGGACAAGCGTGTATTTTCTGATAATCAAGACCTAATTCTCTAATCATATTTTTGGCCACCTTAAAAGAAGAAGGCAGATTAACATCAGGAAATGCTTCCTTTATCAACTTCAGAATACCGCTAAAGGCACCCTCAGTAAAACCATGAGTGCACTTTAATAAGTAAAGTTTCACTACAAATCCTAAAAGAGTAAATTGTTCACACCCCGAATACAAAGGTTGTTTCCCTTCCTCAACAAGCTTATAAAACCTTTTTGCTGTGTTATTCATTCCATTCCTAACTCTACTTTCATTACGAATCATTTTATCAAAATCTTCACCTAGGCCCATACCACTATCACAATCCATCTCCTGATCAACTTTTTTAAACTTAGGGGTTGACACTTCGTATACCCAATTAACAAACGATGGACACAGACCGTTACTAACGAGATGGTCATACATGTCTTCTTCAGAAAACCAGAAACGATTACTACAATCTTTGCAAGGGCATCTTAGTTCAGATCCTGTGGCAAAATTATCGAAAGCATTTTGTACAAAATCTGTCACCCCATTACTATAGGCCTCACTGTACTTTGGAAGTGAAACCCAAGTCATATTGATTGTTCACAAACCTATTTTCTACACAAAGAAAGAAACAAAAGACATACATCATAAATTATATAATCATAATTATAAAATCTCATTTATAAAATGAGATTTTATCAATACAAGCCTAACCATTCCTAATTAAAATTCATATTGAAAGATCTCATAGTTATAAACTAAATCAAAAAATAAACAAACAAAGTTATAATCGATGACAACATAGTCAGTACTTATACAATAATCACAAAACAAAATCCCTAATTAAAATTATACACAACCGATTAAACAAAACAACTAAAATAAAAAAATAGAACATGCACAATCGATTAAAATGTATTTTGAGGATAAGAAACAAGATTGAACATAGAAAACATAATCAATTAAGATTTGAAAGAAGAACAATCACATGGTATTTTGTAATCAAACTTATAATCGATTTAGGGAAAAAGATTTGAAGCAAGGATCTGTGTTTTACCTTTTTGGAGCTTCAAACTTCTACGAGCTGTGTTTCTCCTCAGATTCTCCTCTCTTTTAGCTGTGTTTATGAGCTTTGTTCTTCTTCCAGTTGTGTTTACTTTGTCTGAAAATATAATGTCCAACTGTTTTGTTCTTCTACGAGCTTCTTTTGTTTTTCTTTTTTTTTTTTTTATTTTGGGAAGCCCGACAAGTCTTTTAGTAAAATCCCGCCCAGCAATGTTTCAGAAGCCCGCCATTTATTTGGCTAATTTTTTTAATGTACTGCAACGCCTAACAACGCTTGTTACAATAGATAGCTAATTGTTAATGTAATATCCCATATTTTTAGATATTATTTTTATAATTATTTGGAATTATATATGTGATTTTATGTGAATTTTGGTGAATTATCTGATAAGTGGAATTGATGTTTGGATGTTTATATGTGACATTATTTGAATATTTGAATTTTTATATGTCCAGAATAAAATATAGATAATTGTGATATTTTTCTGGTAATATTTGGACTGTTAGATGATTTTATATTAATTTATGAATTATTAATTATTTTCTGAATAATTACCAAAATTATTTTATAAAGCCGGGAATCGTCCGACTTCAACCGTTTTTGCGTTTTTACAACCCGAAACTCTTCCGAAAACTCCTTCCTAACCTAATCGGGTAATTCCGGACATTTTCCGTGTTTTGACTTTTTCAATCCGGATTACGGTTTGACCCGTGCGCGGCCCGGCATAAAATTTTCGATACGATAAACGTTTTAATAGATTAACAAAATTTGTACTTATAGTTTTATAAAATTAAGGACTCTTCGAACAGTTCGTGTTTTCGTATTTTTGAAACATACATATTTTTCGGGAAATTTTGATATAAAAATAGTAATTAATTATAAGTTATATTTTAAAAACATTTCCCTGTAAAATTACTATTTTGGGTTTATGATTTTAAATTACGAGATAAAATCAGTATCGAATTATGATTTATCAGGATAAGTTACTGAGATAGCCTCAATGTTTATCAGTATGATTTAATAAAAATCAAAAACCAACACAGATAAGCACAGTCTTCTCTTTTATCTATTTCGTCTCGAGAACATACTTCAAAGGAAGCATAAATTCTAATCGGATTACCTATCTGTTTGTGTTGATATTGATAATGGATTAAAGCTGTGATTGAGACAAACAAATTGATACCAGAATCATATATTAAGGTTGAGTTTTCTGATTCGAACTTTGTTCGTCGGAATCGACGAATTTCGAATTCATTATTCTGTGTTTCCTTGATTGTTTTGATGATAGCATAAGCTTTCCTAGTGAATCTGGAGTAGAATCATGTATTTTCTTGTAGCAATCGATTCCTGAAAGCATATATTCGAGTTTTTGGTTTAAACCGATTCTTGTTTTCAATTTTCTGAATTTGTTCTTGATGTTTGGGTGATATAATCGATATTAATTGATTCTCCATGTCCAGAGCTTTATTTTGATAATTTAATTGTTGATTTTGGTGCAAAATCGAGTAAGAATCAGTGTTGGCCGGATAATTATTGAGCTCGCCGGAAATAGGGTCGTTTTTAGCCGGAGTTGATGACTGGTGGGTTATAGTTCAGCGATAATACCATTTCTGGGATCCTGGGATAATTTAGAACATGTTAGGATTGAAAACCAACTCGTTTGGTTCATGTTTGGCTGAGATCGGAGCTGGCCGGATTTTTCTGTGGCGGCCGGTTTCTGGGAGTGCATGAACGCCGGCGGGTCGTTCTTGAGAGACCCGGGTTCGTTCTTGAGCGACCCGTTTTATTTAATTGTAACCCGGGTTCAATCTGTTTTCCCCTATTACAAAATCCAAAAATCTGTTTGTGCAGATTTTCTTTTAAAAATAAATCAAAATTCAGTTTTTAGTTTTAAAAATTATTTTCTTTTATTCTAAAAAAAAAATCATCATTATTTTAATTCTGAAAATTTATTTTTAATTTAAAAATAAATCCAAATTATTTAGTTAATTAATTTTAGTTGATAATTAATTATTTAATTAGTCAATTAATTTAAATATTAATTGATTAATTAATTTAATTAGTTATTAATTAATTTTAATTGATTATTTAATTAGATTTAATTATTTATTTTTGATTTAAAAATTCCGAAAAATAGTTTCGAGCTTTAAAATATTATTTTAAATTATTTTCCCGGCTCGATAATTCTTATAAAATTATTTTCGGGTGTTCGAGCCCTATTATTTAGTTATAAAATGATTCGGAGATCGTTTTAATTCCGAAAAATATTCAAAAATTCATAATAAATCAACCGTTCGTCTGTTTAATACGAAACGAACGCGTACAGACTCATAAAAATATTCTGCTTTCAATAAAAATACTTTCGAGACCCAAATCCTTTTGTTTTGAAAGGTTGATTGTTTTACGAGTCATTCTGAGTCGATTATTGATCGACAAAATCATATTTTTGACCCGATTTCAGTTTTAAACGTACCAAGTCGACCCTTTTGACGAACCGAGTCATATGTGATATGAATTATGTGATACGTGAGTTATGTGATTACGTGTTATATGAATTATGTGCGTAGGTGGATCAAGAGTCCTGTGATTGTCTGTTATATTTATGTGTGGGCTATCGTATGGGTAGACGATAGGGTTTTAACGCGCAATTCGTTGAGTGATTATCAATTAGACGATTAAAAGGTTATTTTCTAATTATAGATGCGAGTCTTTCAAGATGATCAGGATCAGATGGAATGATATTGGGTAACTGGCTTCTAGCAATCGCAGGAGCAGCATATCAGTAAAGTGTTGAAAAGAAAGACGGTGATATTTTAAGACAGAATGTCAGAATAGATGTGTCATTGCGAGTGTGACTAACTGCTTAAAACCCAAAGGCAAGTACCCCTGACTTCACTTATCATTCAAGTGACGTTTATTTTGAATTATATTATGCAAGTATCGCTTTCCCTATTCTCAGTTTAGAATTGATAAACGTTTTACATATCGCTAAATTAAATGATTCTGTTTACGCAAGTACCCCCTGCTATTCTATGGTGTAGTGTTCGTATGTCCTTCAGTACACATGGTACCTTCTTATACAGAAAATTAAAATGGAAGTCTCCCCAGTCCACGAAGTACTGGATCTCTACCCCCCGTTCTTTTAAGAATCCTATCATGAACTTGGAATATCAAACTATATCGAAGTTCCCCAAGCATTTTGCATGAAAATATTTTAAAATAGGTTTTATGATTTTTAAATGATATTAAATCATTTAATAAGTACTGAATAATTAAATAATTAAACCTCAAATAGTTCTTCTTTAAAAGAATATTTGAAATAATATTTCTCAACTAATTTATGTTTAAGTAATTATATTAATCTTTAATATATATAAAATAATTGGTTTTAAAATAAAATAAATGTTGGAGAATACTTCTCCCTTTTTAAATGAATATCTAAAATAATATTTATTGCTTGGGTAATTAAATAGTGTTGAGGGAATACGATCTTTAGAAATCATTTTTAAATTAAATTTGAGGTACTTTAATATTTCGCAAGAGAAAATCGAGTCCCTTGGAATAAAATAGCTACGGACTTTTAATCGTCCAAAATATCTCCGTGATAATTTCGGGGTTTATACTTTATAAAAACTGACCGACTCTCGGTCTTACAACTTATACATCACGCTATACTGTAGCGTTAATATTCTTAAATAAGACACCTCCAGAATACTTCCAGGTTTTCATCAAAATATACTGACTGATCCTTGGTCTGAAATAACACCTCATATATACAGCGCTACTCTCTAGCGTTATTGATTGAAATTCGGTAATATTAATACACCAAATTCATTAACATATCGTATGATATTAATAATCTCAATTCGTAAAATTTCATAATAAAACATCATGTATATGTAATATTTATTTGAAAACAAACACAACACAACAGTTTTAAAAGGTAGGGTTTGAAAACTTGCCTGGAGTCCAAGATACGTTTTCCGACTTCCACTCGTTCAGGGTTTTCTACTCAACAAATATCATAATCTTAATCAGTATTCCTAAACTCATCATTGACTTATATTCCTAATAAGTACAATACTTCATAATTTTTAGTATTCGACCGACTTGAAGTAAGTATTAATCCTTCGTCGAAACGGACGGTCAAAGTAGTCTTCTAAAGTTGACTTTATCGAATGTTACTATTACGCGACTCGCACTCTAATATTTTTAATAAATAGTAAAATTAATATTTTAATACAAAACCATATCGGGGAGCTTCTTAAGTGCTTGTACTATTTATCATAAAATTTTCATTTTGATAAATGAATTTAAATAGGTGAAAAGCGTCTTAAAAGTTCAGTCAACTGCAGAGTTTTACTATTCATACCACTTTCACTAAAACGTTGATTTCTCTCAAACCGTTAACTCAATTGACGCAACGTTTTTGTGTAGACTATCTAGAAAAAATTTAGAACATATTATTTGAAAATTGTTTTCTGGTAACAGGGGTGAAAATCCCGAAGTGGCAGTTTAATGGCAGTAGGTGTTCTTGGTGATCACTCCTTGCGCGACCTCGACTCCAACATTTTTATAAAATTGAAAAATTAACATCTTTCATTTAAATTTGAAAGAGGTATTCTTAATTGTATAATTAATCTACTGACAAAATTTAATGATTTTAAACAATGTTTAAAGGCCTCAATTATATCCTCAAAATCAGAACTAGGTAGCAGTTTGGTTTTCTCGACTACGTTCACTAAAACAAACTTTTCTCCTAATCCGTAAATCGTCTCGGTACGATCTTTATATGGTTACAAACTAGAAAACAAGAACTTTACATCCATTTCTAGTGGTGTGTAAAAATATTAAATTTGTAGTTCGTATTTATTGTTTAAAATGGTCCTAAATATAAACGGATATTACAATGGCTATACGCGTAACGATTTCTGATTTTAACTACGTTAATTTCATTGATAACGACTCAAACACCAATTCCTTCATATTTATTTAAATATAAGTCCCTAAAATATATAAAATCATCACCAACATCAATCCATAACAATCAACCATCCAAAACCAACTTTTTATAATCCAAACTAAATGAACCAACATGTACTTAAACATAACTCAAACTTAATCTTATAACTCAAGTAAATTAAAAGGGTGAATGATGATTATACCTTCCTTGAAGCTTATTAATACTTAATAAAGTCCTAAGATCCTTGAGGAAGCCTTGATATAGCTTTAGGAGCCTTAAACTTCCATGAAAAATCAAGAAAACAAGTTAGTGATTTTTGGAGTTACTATTCACCCTCAACTTCAAACATTTTTATAAAATTTTAAACTTAAATAATAGGATTGAAATTTGGTGAGTACCTTACCCATGATATGAAAGAGGTTTGGTAAAAATTTGGTGATTTTTGAATGAGTGGAATGTGAGTTTTGAATTTTTCTTTCCTCCTTGTTCTTGAAAATCAGCATTGTTTTTGAAGAGAGAGAGAGAGAGAGAGAGAGAGAGAGAGTTTTGTGTGGTGTTTTGGAATGCTTCTTGTGAAAGACCTGTGATAAAATCTTGTATATGTCATCTTAGTACTAGAAAATCAAATAAAATCTTGCTAGCCAACCTAGTTTCCTAGCTATACTACTACCTTAGGTACTTGGTTACTATTTCAACATTATTCACTAGCTAGGTTATCATTTCTATTAGCTATGTTACTATTTGGTTACTAAACATGGTTAGTTTCTTACTCTAGTTAGCTTGTATGGTTACTTATTCGTTTTTGTGATAAACCCTCGTAAACGATTCGCGGTGTAAATCCTTTCTTTTACGTTCTTCACATTTTGAAGTCTCATACTTGGAATTGAATTCGTAGGATTTTAAATTTGTAATTATATGGAGATTCTCTTAATCCTTGGTGGTTCGTAAATACGGTCGTTTTTCAAAGTTCGTTTTCTTCGAAAACGAATGACTTTTACATACACTCATTTGGTACGTATAATTACAATATCAACTCGGAATCTTAAATTAAAACTCTATATGGTGTGGTCACAAAAGTTTTTGTTAAACCGCAAGGTTACTATTCATAAAGGTCTTTTACTGATATCAAAAATTCGGGTTTTTATAATAAGCTACTCTTTCAACGGATGACAGAGTAAGATTATCCGTTGATAGCTACAACTACACTTAATTAAATCTACTAAGGTGTTTTGATAAAATATCATCAAGGCTACAATATATTCCTAACAATCTATATCTCTCCTCTCTCACCATATCAATCTCTCATCTCTCATCTGTCATTAAACCCATCTCAAATCCTAATTTTGAATAAATTCATTTATTTACAAATTAGTACAAACCCTAATTAAGCACAAACCGATCTTGTAATTGACCGATTCGTGTAAATAGTCTTCAAAGCAGCTAGTTTGGTTCAAGTAGTGTGAAACATGTATGTTTTTAATGAAGTTTTCAAATTTTTAATTTTTATTCCTAGTCTAGATTTTTTCCGTATCTGGATGTTTATGGAGCTTGGAACCACTTTGAATTAGTAAGTTATCCATATTTATTAGCATTTTTGCAGGCAATCATATAAAAATATATCTATACATGTGTGTATGTGCACATATGTCTCTTTTTTCTTCTGGGTTTGAATTATTGTGAAGATAAAATCTTTTTAGGCATTTCTTGAATTTCCGGGATGATTTTTTATTGGGGTAACTTATGATTATTTTAAAGATGGGTTCTTATTTGGTATTTTTTCAATTATAGATTGCTATTGGAGCTGATGGGATTATTCTAATTCGGATGGCTTTGGACTTGTAATGGACTGATTGGTGATGTATTAACATTTTGAGAATGATGAATATGTAGTTATGTAATTGTATATGTAACATACATTTTGGTATTGTATAAAGGTTGGTTTAAAATATCATGCTACCTATTTGGTTTTAATTGATAAGGTTGTTTTTGGTTTGGTCCTAGATGGTTCATGCCTTAAATGCCTTCATGGAAATTATAAAAGATTCCTTGCTTGGTTGGCTTGTTAATTAGGTCACAAGACCTTGACCACACTCTCCGGGCTTTGTACTTTTACTAAATACATGCCATATGTCAACCAAGTAATTAAAGTTCTTTCATTGCTCTTAATTTACTTCTCTTTTCACTCTTTTCTGTGAACATTGCAGGATAATGGAGATTTTGCTTGGTACACATACTATTGAGTATAATGGATTATATGTTGAAAGGAGTCGTAAAAATTACCAATTTATATTGATCTTACTTGTATTCATGCATAATGCTCTATGTTGGGAAGAAGTTGGGTTAAATAAAACTTGTTTCTTACATTAGTAGTCAGAATTACACATAAGCCATCCTTTAATATGTAATCATATTGCAGAGATTATGGATTTTGGTTATCCTCAAAATCTTTCTCCCGAGATTATGAAGCTCGACAAAACTCAGCAAGGTGTTCGTTCACCATTCTCATCCAAGGCATGTTTGTATTTTAGTGGATGCTCGTTCATTAGATTGTATGGACTACATATGAAGGCAGGAGCTAGTGGTGTTATACAAAAAGTCAAGTTATATACATCCATAACTGAATATATATTGGCTTGCTTACATGAGAGGCTAATGAGTTTTAGTTTTGAATTACTCTTTGGAAATATAATCTGTCGAGATATAGGTGTTTTAGACTTGTAATTCAGTTTTCTTTGACATGGGAGTCAATATTCTTCTGGATTGCTCTTTAAGAATATTTTGTTCTGCTGAATCTCTTTGCACTATGAGCAATAGATTGTCTAAATATTGATTTTAAATATTTAGAATTTCAGTCATTACAAAAATATGAAGGTGAACATTGTTTTGACTTGTTAAAGTCGTGTGAATGAAGTTTAACGCTGATATTTTCCTACATATATGCTATAGGTTAGACCTAGTAAGGTCTATTGGTTTCCCCTTTACCTTTACAATTCAATTGCTAACATTCAACCTATATTTGTAATTTATATCTATTGTTACATCTTTTCTTTTATATATATATATATATATATATATATATATATATATATCACTGTTATATTTTTCTCGTGTGGTGTATGTTGGGATTTTTTTCCTTTCTCAAGTAATGCACAATTGCTTATTTTTTTCACTTTTGGATCCTTTCTATGATTATCATTTTTCTGTAATTTGAACTAACATGGATATAACTGCTTATAAGTTAGTTAGAGCCTTTGACTGAGCAGCAATTATTGTCCATCAGCAACTTGTATCAGACATCCCAATAGGCCGAAAACGGTCTATCCTAGGGGATGAAGTTATTGCAGCAGTCATTGATTAACACTGGCTTGATCACTTGGACAATCAAGTTCATCAGAAAATGTTACAAATTACATGGTTCAAATGGCCATGACTATGGGAAAGCTAGGAATTGCACTAGCGAATACATCAACTAAAAATCAATATCATAGACCCTGACCTTTCTCTACACATGCGAATATATCAGTTTAAAAAATTAAGACATCACTTAATAACCGATGTATAATGCAATATAAGGATGAAACTTTACCTTATTTGCAGTATTAAATAGGGTTCTGCAACAGAATTGCACATGCAAAATGTCGTGTTTATATATTTTATTTTGAAAATATTTTTAAGCATAAACAACGATATAAAATATATGTACATAGGGTTAGATCCTTAGAGTTTATTAAGAAATTAGGGTTTTTACAGTAGAATTCAGCTTATATATAAATAATTCTAAAATTTTATTTTAAGGATTGTTTTCAAGTTGAGCGCGACCCTTGAGGTGTATATATGGGAATGATACTAAATATGGGAGTTTATTGTGGTATCATTTAATCAACCGAGTCCTTGAAAACTGTATGCGTATGTTGCCACCAGAGTACACCAATGAAAAAATGCCATAAATAACCTCTTTTCAAATTTTTAAATAAAAATAATTTCAAAATTTTGGATAATAATGGTCCTTCTATTACATAAGTATGAAATGAGTATATTCTGTTGTACCTAATAACTCATCTGCATACGAATTTGGGTTGGGATGCAAAGTGGGACATAATGCAATGGGGAGGGGTAACATAAATGCAATACGCATTTTAAAATGTATATTAGTTTCAATACCCATTTATAACTTAATTATCTTGTTATAAATGTGACTAAATACTCCAATCTCAATAACATATTACACACATATGTATCCACCTGATTAAAGTTGATAATTTTTTTTAAAATTAAATATTTATGTCATTAAAATGGGTTATTTTTTCATTCACCCTATGCCCACTATATTTGCCAGGTGAATATTCAACAGAGTTTAAGAAAATATGATTGCCAAGACAAGGCCGGCATAACCGTTAGGCGAGTTAGGCGGTAGCCAAAAGACCTTAAAATTAAAGGTCCCAAAATTTTTAACACTTTTATATATTTATACAATTTATTTCAATTTTTTATTTTTTTCAAATAAATTACGTCTTCCCGATAAAAAATTTAAATTAATTATGTCTTCATTTTCCCATGAAAAGTTAATTTTATTTAATAAACGTGAAAATAAATTTAATACATACATTCTCTTGGAATACTTTTTAGTTATGAGACATTTAACATAAGTAATTTGTAAGTGTACTATTTAGTAATAAATAAGATGGTTATATCACTATACATGTTTCTTAAGTATACTTATACTTAAAAATATAAATAGTAAAAAAATATTATTTTTGTTACTTAACTCTAAATTAAAGTTGTTTGTTGAGAATTTAAATATAAATTTCAATATTTATAATATTTTAAATTTTATTAGAAATATGTTAAGTAATATAATTAATATGTTCATAGCTAATAATATACTAGTATAATAACCCGTGCGAGGCACGGGTCATTTTTTAGAATTTTTTTATACATCATGCATTGATAATGTTCTTAGAGCAACTCCAACACTATCCTTATATAGGCTCTTAAGTCAAATTTTGAAGAAATGAAGATAAAATATCTCTCAAACAAGCTTCATCCCCCTCTATAATATTGGGAGCTTCGAATCCTTCCTCACTTTTAGGAGTGAATACCCCCTCCTCAACTATTATTATATTATATTTTTCTTACCCGTCTATTTAACATAAATGACTTTAATGAGTAAAAAGATAGATAGAGAGTGAATTTAAGGAGAATTGTCGGAAAAATTGTTTTATTTTGGCTTTTAAATAATAAGGAGCTCATTTATTTATATTATTTGTAGTGAAAATGTAAGGAGGTTGTTGGAGTTGCTCTTAGTTATTTTTTCTTATTTGTAAATGTTGTACTATGTCTAACGTATATCAAATACAAATTGATTGTTTATCAATGTGTATTATTCTAATACAAGACATTATCAAATTACACAACGTTTCTAATATAGATCATTAAGAAAAATATATATATTCTTGTTTGTGTTGTATAATTTATATTTAATAAATGAATATAAATAGGGTAGTCAGTTTACGTTTAAAACGAAATGATTAAATTTAATCTGTAGAATTCTGTAAGCATGTTTACAAATAAAAAGCTAGAAATTAACATATATAATGTGATGAAGTTTTTCGGCTGAGTCATGTAGTCAAATTTCGAGTATTTTTTGAACAATGGGCCCAATTCTGATTTCAAATTCGAAATAAACTAAAATGCATTGACTCATTATAATTCGAACTTATCTAAATATGTAATACCAATATAGATTATTTTTATATAAGCGATTCCATTTTCAATATTTTCTTAAAAATTATATATGTACATTTTAATTACTTTTTATAATAAAAAATATGTATGTATGAGAAAATGTTAATTTTTTATTTACACTGGTGTTAACAAAGTAATGTTAAGATATATGTATGTGTGTGTTAACATGCAAATAATTGTATGTTACATTTCTTAGTAAATTATGATGGTTTCAATTATTTATATGCTAAATATCTGATTTATGTACATGTATAATCATTATTAACATCTAGTGACAAAATTGTTTGCGTTAATAACGTGAATTTATAATTATTCAAAAATTAAAATTATATAATAAATAAATTGCTATAATTTAAATATGGTATTCACATTATCAATAACAAATAATTTATATCTATTTTTTACGTAACCGAGTATCAATCATGGTTGTAATATAAAAATAAATTATATATTTTTAAGATTTATTATTTATATTCATGATTTTTTTTCAAAAATTCGAAGGAAAAATTGTAATTATATTGTTATTTAAACTATTTTTAAGTTTCTTTTATTACGACTCTAATATTTCTTCATATAATAATTTGATAACATGGTACACTATTCCCCTAAAATAAATATTTTTCAATTCGATAAAGTTTTATAAATTTTAGTTAAACTGGTTAATTCCTTCAAATTATTGAACAATATATATGTTGGCTTTAAATAATATAAAATGTATTGAATCAAATGCTACAATATAGTATAAATATAACTTTTATTTAGATAATTAAAAATATTAAAATAGTTCATAATATTTGTAGAGTATTATCTTGATCAATGAATACTGTTTATCCAAAAGAATTCTTCTTAAGAAGCTAGTATTTTTAAAGTGAAAAAGGAAAACTAAATTGATTTAATATATCATCGTACTTTTAACAAATCTCATGAGTTCTCACATCAAATTTCGAATATTCTTGAAATCGGGACATATCCCAAAAATAATAATGTGTTACCAGTGAAGTTAGTAATTTCAATATAAATAAATAATTGACTTGATCGTATAAAGATCTCAAACACATTAATTTATATTAACATAAGATATTAAAAAATTTTACATTATTGGTAACATATTCTTATCGAGCATCTAATTTAAATTTACTAAACGTAAAATGTGATGATGTTTTTCGGCCGAGTCATGTAGCCAAATTTCGAGTATTTTTTGAACAATGGGCCAACATCTGATTTCAAATTCGAAATAAACTAAAATGCATTGACTCATTATAATTCGAACTTATCTAAATATGTAATATCAATATAGATTATTTTTATATAAGCGATTCCATTTTCAATATTTTCTTAAAAATTATATATATACATTTTAATTACTTTTTATAATAAAAAATATGTTAAAAATATATGAGATATATTTTTAAACTAAAAAATGATTAATAATAAAATAATAATCCATTTATGTACTATGCCTAACTTTATATCAGTAATTCAATTCTTTAAAATTAACTGTACAAATATTCAAGTAACTATCCTTTTTCTTGCAGAATTCAAGTAACTATATTTAACGTTAAATAAAATATTCATTTAGCACACTTACATATTATTTGTATGATAAAAAGCACGTGTGACAATATAGTGTAGTAGTATGAGGTTGTCGCGGTGAATGAAATATCTCGAGTTCGATTCCCACAAACCACATCTTTTATATAAATATTAAAAATAGGGGTATTTTAGTCTTTTTAATAAGATTTTTTAATCTCATGAAAGTATTCCCTCGTTCTCCTATTATATATGGAGGAAAGAAGAGATATCTAACCTTAAAGTACGTATATTTTTAGAACTAATATATCCACATTACACAAAAAACTAACCTTAAAGTTATATTTATAAAATATCATTTATTTTTTGAGTACAAATTTTGTATATATCTAAATATAATTTTTTTATAATTTTACATATATTATTTTACTTGATAATTTTAAAAATTCTTATCAAGTTTTTTATCTAATTTAAGAATTTACAATAAATATATATAACAAAAAAGTAAAAAATTAAATTTTTTTATATAAATTTTTAGAGGCTTCAAATTTATATTTAGCCTGAGGCCTCCAAAACCCTGGAGCCGGCCGTGCCAAGGACCAATTTTGTATTCCACTTGACTAAAGCTCGGTTATAATTGAAATTTCACGTTGATAAACAAAATATAATGTATCAATCCAGGGGGAAACTGTCAGATTGGATATGGATAAAGTTGCAGCCTTTCAGTCCAGCAGAACCACCAGATATTAGAGCATCTCCAACAGCTTCTTAGTTCATTCCCTAAATTTAATATAAAATATTGGATCTTAATAACTTAAGACATCGATAGTTATTACCAACTCCAACAACATTTCATATATTCATTCCTTATACAATATTTAATCATTAAAGAGTAACATTATTACATAAAGTGAAGAAAGAGAAAGTGTTTTTCAAATATATATTATAAAATAAAAGTTAGAAGAGGATAGAGGTTAGCCAAAGATAAGGAATTGGAAGAAGATCTTAGTGGATCTTAGTGATTTAAGGAATCACTAGGATACTTTTGGAGTAGTTTTTTCTCCATATTCCTTATATTTGACTTTAAGACTCCAAATAGCTAAGCTGTTGGAGTTGCTCTTAGCTTCCAAGTACATTGAGTTTTTCTAAGTAACTACAACCATTGATAAGGTGTCTTGAAACAAGCTACTGCTCGAGTTCAAGATTTTTTTCCAAACGTTTCAGTTGAAGACATTCGTGGTACTGTATGGGTTGCAGGTTGCTTATGTACAAACATTGGTTCAACGGACATAGCTCAAGTACAATATAAAATACCCGGGGGATGGGAGGGGGTTGGACTACTATTTAGTTTCATGACTTGTTGCTCAGGATTTTAATACAAATATTCGTACCTATTCAGTGTTATGAAGGATGTGTGGATGTCTTTTTTTAAATAAAAGTATGCAGGAAAAATTAGTTGTAAAAAGACAAATTGCTAATTTTAGAACCAAATTCATTGATTAACATGAAACTTCCTTCTTCTTTTTTTCAGGCTTAATGACCTTTTCGCCTTCAAAGTTTGCACCCGTATACTCATAAAACTCTGAAGTTTAAAAGCGTACCTTTTCAACCATCGTGTATCCAAAATGTGCTTTTGTCCAGCCGATTTTCAAATAAGTTTAAAATGTATCTTCCGGGCTTTAAAGTTTAGAAGTGCGCTTATAGACCCCTAAAGTTTGTTGGGATTGCTAAGCATACCTAACTCCATATTAGTATGATATTGTCCGCTCTGGGCCGAGGCCGCACAGATTTATTTTTGGGCACCTCCTAAAAGGCCTCATACTAATTTGAGTTATCTGGCTGCTTATATTCTAGCAAACTGCCCCTTCCACAAACGATGTGGGACAAATCCTAACAATCTCCCCCTTCACACATCGGGCCCGACACCTGTCCATTCTGCCTCCTTCAGTAAGACCAGGCTCCCCCTCGACCCATACTGAAAGTCCATCTGGCTATCTGCTCCCCCTAGGTCCATACTAACCGTTTTTGCGTTTTTACAACCCGAAACTCTTCTGAAAACTCCTTCCTAACCTAATCTGATTATTATGAACACTTTTCATGTTTTGACTTTTTCGATCCGGGGTACGGTTTGACCCGTACGAGTCCCGGCGTGAAATTTTCGATACACTAATTATTTTATAGATCGATAAAACTCGTATTCCCGGAAGGTGAGGTTTTATCACCTTTTTTTTGTATAAAGGTATTTTATAAGAGGCTCTATTTTGATAATTATCCAAATCTGATATTAATATTGTATCGTCATATAGTTACTTAGCGGCCAAGTAACCTAATTTCGGATCTGAAATGTAAATGTAATTATCGAATTATTAAACAAATAAAATATGTGATGAATTTGTTAGCTGTATGTTACTTTATTGTTAATTTTGGGTAATTGTTGGATGCAAATCTTATTATGTAATTAATTATTGAACTGTATGACATTATTTTTATTTAAAAAAAATGATTTTATTAAATAATTATTCTTATAAATGCTAAAATTATCTCTAAAATTATTTTTGTTGCTTTATAATGTTATTTATTATTTTAGGAATTTATAAAAATTTAGAAATCAATATTTTATTGATTAATTATCTTTAAATGATTTTCTAATTTCATTTAATTGTAAAATCAGCATTTTATTCCAGAATGCTTTAAAAAAAATCATGAAAATTTTATTTTATTAACTTTTAAATATTTCGAGAGTTTTAAAAGTATTCTGGTTGTTTTCTGGCTTTTATTCACTTGCGCTTTTATTCGCTAAATAGTTAAAATACGGGTCTGATATAAATTTCAAAAAATGATTCAAAAATCATAAAACTTTTATTTTGCTAACTTTTTGAATATTCCAAGAATTGAAGTGCGTAATTTATAAGTTTTGACAAATTTTGATATGTGAATACTTCGCTAAATTGCGAGCAAACGGGTCAGGAGTTAATTAGAATAAAGAGATAAAATACAATAAAAATAAATACAACAAGAGATACCCTCCCCTGTTCCCCTTTTTCTTCTCCCGTTTCTCATCTCTCCACCGACTCTCTCTCTCAAATATCTCTCTCTACTCTCTCTCTAATTTCTCTCTTCCCTCTCCCTCTCAACTCTCGATTGTTGTCTCTCTCTTTCATAGCCTCTCTCTCTCTCTCTCTCTCTCTCTCTCTCTCTCTCTCTCTCTCTCTCTCTCTCTCTCTCTCTCTCTCCTTTCTTGTATTTCTCCAGGTTCCGGTAAGTTCGCCGGCTCTCCTCTTTTTCGGTTGTTGCCCTGTTGCCCTGTTTCGGTTCTATGATGATTGATATTTGTTGATTATATATATATATATACAGGGGTGTATGTATTGTGTCGGCCTGTTTTGTTATTCGTGTTGCCGCCTCTCGGAAATTTCCGAGAGGAATGGTGGCGCGTGTGTTTCATGCTCCCTGTAACTTGCGATGTGTTGCCTTCTTTTCTGATTGTTTTGTTTTCCTAGCCGCGCGTGTGCGCGTGGGTCGGGACTGTGGTGAAATTGTTCCTATTATTTATCCTGCAATAAATCAATAGTAATATTCGAATGAAATTACTTGATTATTTGACCGAAAATACTTTTTCGTGCGGGATTATCATAATTAATCGATGAAATTCGTGTCGGACGTCCGTTATAAACGGAAACCCGCGAATTTTATCGCCGTCGGCGATGAGCTTCGGCGAGCCGACGGTGGACTGTGATGTTGTAATCTGAGTCCTACAAATAAAAATATAAAAATTCGAATAATAATATTTAATAATTGAATTTGTGTCGGTGATTGGAATTCTGGAATTGGGATTATTGATTGTGAAATTGGAGTAATTGTTGAATTGTTGACGTCGAATTGTTTCGACAGGTAGGCCGATAAACAAAGGATACGCTGCCCGATATTCGGGAAATTAATTCTGAAAATACGTGAACGTAACCTATAATTATCGGAGATGTCGAATAACCATATATAATTATATTATATGAACTTAATTGCGGCTGATACAAGATAATTTATAAATAATTGATTACCCTGTTTTTTTTCAAAACGACGAGTATACATATTTTCCGAAAATAAATACCGAACTGAGTTTTGAAGGTGCAAGCCATGATTGCTATGTGTATTTCAATAATACCTATAAATACGAGACGGGATATGAAACCGTATAGGTAGAAGTGATAGCGATTTGATGTTAAGCTTAAGCGATTATTTGAATTAGGGTATTTCAACCCTGTAGGTCCTAGACGGAAAACCCAAGTATCGACATCGGACTAGGAATGATCTAGTGATTAGACGTCGAGATCAACGAAGTTCCAATAGAAGGGCCTGAGTGTTGGGATCGTATCCAAAATGGGATAGTAGTTTGACAATAAAGCCGAACGTTCAAGTCGAACCAAAGTCAACTAGTAATAGCGATTACAGCTTATTGAGGCAAGTATTCCTGAACTTTCTTTTAAAATAATGCAATTATCTCTTCGTTCCTATTCTAAGTTCAGAATAGTTAAATATTTTATATTTCGCTGCAATTACTCTTGTTATGCATGTTCTTTTCATTATTGTTCCTATATTATCGATTGCTCTCTTGAGCAAATACCCATTCTTTCGGGTTATTTGCGAACCCTGAATTGGGATATTTTGAATTCAAAATGATTTGACATCAAAATACTCCACGGGCTGGATAGTGATGTATGGGATTAAGTGTTCTTAATCCTAAGGATCGGGATATAACCGGATCCTTGAGATGGGCCGTAGAGCCTAGGTACCCGACTGGATCTATATAGGTAGGTATAGATCTGCACCGTATCCTGGCTAATCAGCAGGATATAGGTGTGAACTAGTGTCCAGTCTAATTTGTTGTTGATTGCCATTAGCGGCACTCTCTCTCGAAAGTTTTATGATTCCAAAAACCGGACAAAACCCTGATTCAGGAGATGAATCTGGGAATCGCTTGTCATTTTTGGATTTATAATTAAGGGTTGGTAACAACCAACGTTTATTCGTTCAACTCCCTCAAACAAATAGAATTGTTTAAAAATTATTTAAAGATTTTGTCCGGAAGTTTTCCTTTGATATCGATATTTGAAACTCAATTATATACTTGCTGGACATTTTTGGCTCACTCTTGTTTTGTAATTCTTATTTCTTCCAGAAGCAGGAAAAGATAAAAGTGAATAGCTTGTGATAGAAAACAAGAGTTAGAGAGATCTCCGCTGCGAGAGAACGAAGATGTTAGAAAAAAATAAGGCAAGGGCATTAGCATAAAGGTATTTAAACTTGTATTGTAGTTGTTGTGAATTGTAGAAGGTTAGATTCTTGTTTCATACCATAACTTGTAAACGATCCGGATTCAAGGGGTTATTTGTTTATTATCTTATTTTATGTAAAGATTGTTTAGTGACACCAAATCTTGACCTCGGATTTGGGTTGTTACAGTTAACACCCCTTTGGCACCTTAAATCCTGAAAACTAACAAAATCAACCAGGAAACCACAAAAATCAGAGCAGTGCCGTGTTTCTTCTTGGATTTAGAATTATCAAGATTAAGAGCAAACAGACACTCAACCATATCTTTATCAGTTGGACCAAACGGATTAGAAAATGCAGCAACATAAATAGACTTAAATGCGCTACAATCTGAAACATTCCTAACTTTATCTCCATTCACATTAGACGGTAACAACAAAGACTAGTGCATGTTGCACAAGGCTCCCCATGCAATGACTGATTACAATCCTGAGAAACACTATTTATAGAAGCGTTTGAGTTTCTGTTTTCATCAAATTCTGTCTTCATAATGTAAGATTAGTTTGAAGCTGCTTCTCTAGTAAATCTAGTCTTCCTGCTTAGGTTTTTTAATACTGAGTTTAAAGGAAGCAACACCAAGATTGACAATGTGATCAATGGCTTTTGGGACATTACTATATTTGCAATTAGCATTTTATTTATTACCATTCCTGAGGGATTCCACAAGGCAGACCTTTTAACATCTTCCCTATGGACATAACCTGTGTTTATGTGGCAAGCCCTTGCCACCTTGCAAGGAAAAAAGAACAAGGAAATGAGCCAATAAAATGATGACTCACTACAAAATTAGACACAAGTTATTTATACACAGACACATGTATCCTTGCCTGTATAAACTCACCACTTCAATCGTGAGGAATACGTTTTAATTATCAAACCAGTTGATGTGCACAAAGGGGTTATGCAATCACTGGATCATACGACTCCTCATGTTGATGTGCAGCAGACATCAGTCGTGTATGCAACATTTACAGAGGAATTCATGAGGATGATCTATTACTTCCTCTGGAAAAGGTATCAAGTAAAGGGGGTCAGGATCCCATGGATATGTTACTTTACGTGGCTTAAGAGCACATTTTGTGTTAATAAAAAAAGTACAACAGCCAAACCAGCAACTACATTTTAACTTGGCGTTGCCCCACCTTATTCTTTTGTAATGTGCAGAACAATCAACTGATACGTCATATTAACGTAGTGTAAGAAGGTGAGGATGAGCAGAACTGTGTCAAGCTTAACATTAATTGTACTTTTCAAGTGTTTCCCGTATGTGCTTCACATTTGTGTCCTCATTCGAAAACCTTCACAACGAGTGCAAGACCAGACATCGTTGACACTGGGTTGAATTCCCACCTGCTTGCCTCTCGAGCTGCATCTCTTTTGAAATGGGCACATTATCTGTATTCATAGAATACATATTATCAGTGGTGAATATGGATTCAGTGCATCCATTACAAACAGATGAGATATTCCTTCCTCGTCACTAGTACTTGGTTCATTTTCATTTTCAGTAAAAGTTGATGTTTGTGGCTCCAATAATTAATACGATCAGGAGGTGTCACGACAACATATTTCTACCACGAAATATTCCCCTTCTTATTACAAATCTGCAACAACAATTAGTGCTCTGGGGTATGAATCATTAGGGGTTTATGTGTACAATTTCAAACTTTAAGGTCCAAAGAGTACGTTTCGAAAGTGTTTGAATATCGGCTGAATAATTACTAAAATATCCCCGCCATTACGTACCGTTTTCTGACCCGTTTCGGCCAAGGGTAAAAGAGCACATTTTGGATACCAGAGGACTGAAAATGTACGCTTTCAAACTTCAAGATTTTATGGGTATGCTAGTGTAAACATTGAGACTGAAAAGTTAATTAAGCCTTTTTGTTAAGTTGTTTAACTTGGATAGTGAAAACATGACATGCTTATTTATATTACATATGGATTATTTATATTACAAACCATGACACATGTCAGTTCAACTTGCCAAAGTAACAAGTTGACAACCAAACTCAGGCCAGGCTAGGCTGAAGCCACATAGATATCATTTGGGTCATGACATTTCTCCTTGAGCTTGAAACCGAGAGGCTTGGGGTCGTTCAGCATCCTGACCACATTTCTCATATCAGGGCGCAAACTCGGGCGCTTTGAGGTGCAAAGTGTTGCAATATTTAAAACCTTTGTCATCTCATTTTGGTGATAGTCCAAAGCTAGGTTATGATCAAGAACTTTGTAGACGTGTTCATAGCAGTCAACCTGAGCTGAGACCCAGGTAACTATATCACTCCCTTCTCCGTTTGTTTCTTCTATTGCTCTTCTACCGGTAACAAGCTCCAGTAACACTACCCCGAAACTATAAACATCACACTTTTCCGTCATTTTGGGAGTATAAGCCAGCTCTGCAGTTAATAACTTTTCAGGATAACTCAAAGATTTCTATATATATGCATTTCTACAGGAAAAACTAGTAGTTACAACTAAACATATCTACCATAAAAAAATGTTAACCTAAATATATCAATCCCATTTATTCATTAACAATTCTACTAGAATTATATGTTAGTGGGCTAGATCATAAATGAATTACATGCATTTAGGACTAATACGAAAACGAATAGAGAGTATAACCAATATCCAACACCAAGTGCTAAAGGAGTTCAGAATAAAACCAAATGTTTCACTAATCTTATACCTTTAGTGACCACAAAAAACTTGAATCAATTGTATATGATTTCTTATCAACTTCCATAGGATTTTGAAAATCCGTAAAACTTCAGATTTACTTACAGGAAGATTTTCCTACAAATGGTTTATTAATTTGACTAAGTTATTTCTCCCTTTTAATTAGCTAACTCATGAACGATACATTTATTATACTAGATCTACCAATGATCCTGTGTATATAAATTAAAATTAAATACAAAGCAAGCCACTTCAATGATGCAATACTAAACACCTCCAATATATAAAAAAACAAATATATATGTTGATATAATTAGCATGTATGCAAGTGAATAATAAAGCTAAATTAATAATTGAAGAAATGATGACACATATAAGGATACAATGAAAGGTTTGGTAGTTGATATATGTTAAATTTAGATTAATTTGATATTATTTTAAATATATATATTGGATTTGAAATTCTATTTTAACATTAAAAAATATTTTTCAATTTAATACAATAAAAAATTATATGTATTTTCCTGACAAAAAAACTATATGTATTTTAAAACCAAAATTGGACATAATTCAACTACTCTTTTTTCTTCTGTTCTATAGTTCTATAGTGCAAGTGAGTTATAATCCCGACCATCAGACATGTTTTAGAAAAACTAGAAATCATATGATCATAACTGTAGTATGATCAAGTTTTTTAGAACTTACCTGGAGCAATGTAACCATAAGTACCAGCAATACAGATGGAATCAAAATCTTTAATAGAGTCTTGCACAACCTTTGCAACCCCAAAATCTGCAATCTTTGGCTCAAAGTCCTCGTCAAGCAAAATATTAGTTGATTTAATATCTCTATGAATGATTGTTGGGCAACAATCATAGTGAAGATATTTTATTCCTTTCGCAACTCCTACTGCAATCCTGTATCTTTGATTCCAATCCAACAGTGGCATTCCATCTTCCATTATATTATGTAAGGCTTGAAACAGATTACCATTTGCCATGTACTCCAACACAAGCAAATTTGAAGCTCCATTTGTTAGACAGGCATACAGCTTCAGTATATTTCTGTGCCTAATATTTCCAAGAATCCCCATTTCTGTTGTGAATACCTTATTTGCCTTCCCCTCACACAGTTGCTTCACAGCCACAGTACCTTCCGCTTTCTCCGTTTCAACTCGATAAACTTTTCCTGAGCTTCCAGTGCCTATCAAATTATCTTCATCCAAATTGCATATATCCTTAGCATCAAACTGCACTGGATGGAAAATCTCCATCTCCCACTCAGAATCTCCTGCCCTTTCTTCACGGTCTTCCGTCGTGTAATTTTCTCTCTGTATATAGTTACGACAGCGCAGAACCAGTAAGCCACTCACCATGCAGACCAAGGCAAGTAGGATGATGGACAAGATAACAAGCGTATGTTTGTGAATATGCGAATATTTCTTTTCACAAACATGTAAACTGAGATTCATCTGACCCTTTATATCTCGATTGATGCAAAGTTTCTTGTTCCCAATGAATGCTAGGTCTCCTCCCATCATCAAAAGATCAGGGTGAATATTCCCAGACAGCTGGTTGTTAGACAAATCAATTGAGCTCAGCTTCAATTTGTGGAGATCTTTTGGAATGGAGCCATTGAAGTTGTTTCTTGAAAGATTGAGGGAGTTTAATGAGCTCATCTCAGAGAAACCTTCTGGAATGTAATAACTCAACGAATTGAAAGCTAGATTTAAGTCAACCAGCCCAGAACATTTACTCAAATCTGCTGGTATTCCTCCTGTAAATGAATTGTTTTTCAGATGCAAATAAGATAATTGCTTCAGGGCACCGATGGCTGATGGTATTATTCCACAGAAGTCATTGTTGCTCAAATCAAGCTTTCGGAGACGTGTGAGTTGGCCAACTTCATTTGGAAGATAACCTGAAAACCTATTGTTCTTCAACATCAGTTCACACAATCCGACTGTAGTTCCTATATCTGGAGAGATTTCTCCACCAAAATCATTATCACTAAGATCTATTACTGTTGCAAAAGGCAATGCCCATAAACCATCTGGAATTTTTCCGGAAAATTGGTTCTGGTTAATTCTCAACCTGATTAGAGACTTGCATCTTGCATAATTATCAGACAATTCCCCAGATAAATTGTTGTCTCCAGCCAGCAAGAATTGTAAATTTCCATTTGCACACATGTATTTTGGCAAGTGACCTGCAAACTTGTTCTCAGAAATTTCTATAACATTCAATGGTGAAAATCTCCCGATGTTTTTTGGAAGTTCTCCTGAAAAACTGTTCCCATAAATGGAAAGGTTAACCAGATTATGCATATCACCGAACCCGCGAGGAAGTTCCCCAGAAAAGTTGTTACTTTTTAACTGAAAAACTATTAAATTCTTCATATTTCCGATTTCTGGTGGCAATTCTCCGTACATCTGGTTCAAAGAAATATCGAACTCCTCTAAGAGGTTGAGAGTTGCGAACTGCGGAGGGATACGACCAGTCAACTTGTTCCCGTACAGCTCAATCTTCTTGATATTTCGTAGTTTCGATAAAGCTTTTGGGAAGCTCCCCGTTATCATGTTCTTGCAAATGTCCAATGTTTCTAAAGCTTGTAGATTGAAAATCGATTTTGGGATTTCGCCTCTCAAATTGGACTCAGACAGATATAACCAAGTCAAGTTTTTTAGATTTCCAATCTCCTCTGGAATTTCACCCTCATCATAACTGTTATTACCAAGTCCAAGTGACACCAAATTAGTCAGATTCCCGACCCAAGTTGGGAACCTCCCAGAGAATTGATTGCCTGATAAATGTAAAGCCTCCAAGTTGATGAGTTTTGATAGATCAGGTAAGCTACCATTCATTTCGTTTTTTATGACATTCAAAACTTTGAGTTTGCTGCAGTTGACTAACTCTGCTGGAAGAACTCCCGTTATTGAATTTGATGTTAGCACTAGAACGTTTAGACTTTGGAGCACGGAAATCGACGGGGAAAGGTGGCCCGATAGAGACTTATCTTCAAGCGTAATTCCAGTGATTTTCCCTGTATAGTTGTCACAAGAAACTCCAAAGAAATGACAAGGAGGGTCCGAGGCTTTCCATGAATCAAGGTAATGTAAGGGGTCAATGAGTTGTTTCTTGAATTCTAGTAGAGCTTGGGTTTCATGAGATTGTGTGACAGATGGTGTGAAAAGGTTAAAGACAAACAAAATAACGAAAATTTGGAGGAAAAAAGGACTCATTTTTTAAAACATAATGGATGCGAAGGTCATTTAAGAGACAAAGAAGAGGTGTTTCTACATTAACTCCATTATTGACATCAGGTACCCTACACCATTACAGGACATAAAAAAAACATCAATAACCACCTGCACAATAATGATGCTTCTATTCAAGAAAGATGAAGTGTCTAATAAGTACCAAGATAAAACAAAAACTTATAAAGAGAAAGATTGTGTCTGTAATCATTAAAAACCTGAACAAAAATTAGATGCACAGGCTATAACTCTAGCAGAAAGTTAAATGGATTAATAAAGAAAACAACTATAGAATAAAATAAGCAACGGTCACTTTTACATACTATGAATGTACAATCAAGATGTTCCAACTACTGTCATAATAACAGAAGTTCTATTGCTTTTCTAGTTCATGTTTCCTCATATTTTGAACCCACAAGATAATTTTATTTACATGCAAATCATATATGTTCATACTCATGTACTCAACTACATAACATGGTAATAAGGCCAGAATATTACCAAGATATATTTGACTTTAGGCAACTTACGAAGCCACCAGTGCACGACCAGAGTTGATTATACAACCTTAACCAGAGTTCAAAAGCATCAGAAAATTCATAGTTAAGAATTAAATAAACTTGTTACAAAGAGAGTCGGTCAGGTAATGAAATGAGGAAAGAGGAGAGAATGAGAGAAGTTGAAGATCAGGGGAAAGAAAAGAGAGGATCCAAACACAATTTCATTCATTATTTTCCTACTTTTGGAGGTATTTGCTAAAAGAAATTAGACAGTAATGTTTATTGCCCGTATGTAGGAAACATGAAATAATATACAAATACAGTATCAAGTCTAAACAGCTTTCATTATCTAAATTACTAATGATTTTAATGTTTGATAAAACACTCCAGTGTATATGTATTTGTGATGTTTGCCCTAAAAATGTAATGAATGCTATTAATGTAGTTCTATTTTAGTGCTATTCTTTCATACCATTTATTTTGCAAATTGTTTAACTTTGGAGCATATGGTATAAGGTTTAGGCTCATCTCCTTTAATTGTTTCTTGATATCACAAAGTATATTTATATTTTTTAGGAGCAGAGTCAAGTTCTACCACATTTTTGTTGTAGACCACCTAATAATACTTATGTTGTGCAACTAAAATATTGCATAAAACCATTTCAAAATTTATTATTTTATGAATTATATTTTATAAAAATTATTTTTTTATTCAAAATCTGAAATATAGTGTAGAACATTATAAAATATTTGCAACGGATTTGTTCAAATTACAGAATATACACATTATACTTATTAAACTTAAATGATCATCAACAATTTTATTAAATTAGTGATATTCGTAAAATATATTTCATGTATTTTATAGTATTTTGATCGGAAAACATATATAGAGGTGGACGTGTCTTAATAGAATTTGACTCCTTTTGAATATAATGGAATTTTTGTCCTCTAATACTCTAATATACAGGGATACATAAATAAATATAACAAAAAAAACAAAAACCTACTTTGAAGAATGTGTTGCAGATATACATCAATTACATAAATCCAAATATGGCAGAGCAGAGAGCAAGCATCCACGTGAGATTCTATAATGACCCGAGAGAGCTAGAGAAAAAGAGTCGGTCAAAATCACAGGTACACCACATCACCACGGGATGGAGCAGCTTCACTGTCTTTGTTTATTCTCCATATTCTTAATATTATTCTTAATATTAGTGCTGCATTATTTCATTAAATTTTAAAATACAAACAACTATAGTATTATCTCAATTCTTAAGTAATTATGTTTTTAGTACATATATCATGTCATTCATTGTTATAAATATCAATATAACTAATACTTTTTAGATTTAAATCTCATTTATCATCATAAATGTCAATGTAAGTGATCATATGGTTATATGATTACCAAATTTTTAGGAGAATGGCTGATTTTTTATTAGTTTGAAAATAAGAACATAATACATATAGTTGGAATAAAAATACTATTGTAGAAGTTAGAATAAAATTACATTATAAAAACTTTATCATTCATAAGAATTTCTTAAGGTTATGAAAATGGTAGGTCTTTATATATAAATAGTGATTTAAAAATACTTAGCATTAAATATGTTTTGTATAATTATATAACTTACAATATCTCTATACAATTTTTAGTAAATATAAAACTATTTCATTTGTTGAATTGATAAGTATAAATATTTTTATATGATTGATAGATGTATATATTTATATCCATATCAAAAATATATCACACATCTCTTATTATAAAATAATAGCATAATAATCCGTGCGAGAGCACATGTTTGTAGAGCAACTCCAACAATATCCGTATATAGGCTCTTGAGTCAAATTTTGAAAAAATAGAGATAAAATTTCTCTATAACAAGCCCCACTATAACATTAACAGTTTCGAATGTTTCCTTACTTTTATGAGTGAATATCCACTCAACTATTATTATATTATATTTTTCTTACCCGTTATTTTATATTTAATGAATAAATATAAACAGGGTAGTAAGTGTATGTTTAAAACGAAACGATTAAACTTAATCTGTAAAATGCAATTAGTATATTTACAAATAAAAAACTACAAATTAACATATATGTTGAATAACCAAAATCTTGAATTTTATTTAAATAAACTATATGTACTGCTCTATATTATTATTAAGTTAACTACTAACTTACAATTAACTTACTTACAATTAATTTACTCAATTTAAAAAGATAAAAAATGCATAACTGAAGTCAGATTGACTTACAATCATAATATACAATAATGTAAAATTTACATTATTGTTAATATTAAAGTTGATTTTAATGAAAAATATTAGTTTTTGAAATTCAACGTGTACGGGAAAATGTTAGTTTTTTATTTACACTAGTGTTAACAAAGTAAGATTAAGTTATATGTATGTGTGTGTTAGCATATAAATTATTGTATATTACATCTCTTAGTAAATTATGATGGTTTCAATTATTTATATGTTAAATATCTTATTTATGTACATGTATAATCATTATTAACATCTAGTGAGATAGTTGATTACTTAAATAACATGCATTTATAATTATTCAAAAATTAAAATTATGTAAGAAATAAATTGCTATAAAATTTATATATGGTATTCACATTATCACTGACAAACAATCCATATCTTTTACGCAATCGGTTATCAATCATTGTTGTAACATAAAAATGAATTATATATTTTTAAGACTTATTATTGATATTCATGATTTTTTTCAAGAATTCGAATGAAAAATTGTATTTATATCGTTATTTAAACCGTTTTTAAGTTTCTTTCATTACGACTCTAATATTTCATCATATAATAATTTGATAACATTTTATACTATTCTTCTTAAATTAAAAAATTTCAGTTCGATAAAATTTTATAAATATCAGTTGAACTGGTTAATTCCTTCAAATTATTGAACAATATATGTTTTTTTCCTTACATAATATAAAATGCATTGAATCAAATGCTACAATATACTATAGATATAACTTTTATTTGAATAATTCAAAATATTAAAATAATTTAAAATATTTGTACAATATTATCTTGTTGATCTAAAAAAATTCTTTTTAAAAAGTTAGTTTTTTAAAGTGAAAAATGAAAAATAAATCGATTTAATATATAATCATAGTTTTAACAAATCTAGAGAGATCTCATTTCAAATTTCAAATATTCTTAAAATTGGGACAAATGCCAAAAATAATAATGCGTTACGAGTGAAGTTATTAATTTTAATAGAAATAATCAATTGACTTGATCCTATAAATACCTCAAACACATTAATTTATATTAACATAAGATATTAAAAAAATTCACATTATTGATAAGATATTCTCGCCGAGCTAGTAATTTAAATTTACTAAACGTAGAATGTGACGATATTTTTTGGCCGGGGCATGTATTCAAATTTTGAGTATTATAGATTATTTATATATAAGCGATTCTATATTCAATATTTTTTAAAAAATTATATATGTACATTTTAATTACTTTTTATAATAAAAAACATGTTGAAAATATATGAGATATATTTTCAAACTAAAAAATGATTAATAAATAAGATAATAATCCATTTATGTACTATGCCTAATTTTATATCTGGATTTCAATTCTCTAAAATTAACTATACAAATATTCAACTAACTATCTTTTTTTGCGGAATTCAAGTAAGTATCTTTAAAGTTAATTAAAATATTCATTTAGCACACTTACATATTATTATGTATATGATAAAAAACACATGTGATAATATAGTGTAGTCGTAAGATATTGTATAGTTGAATGAAATAACTTGAGTTCGATTCCCACAAACCACATCTTTTATATAAATATTAAAAAAATGATAATTTAGTCTTTTTAATAAGACTTTTTAATCTGATGAAATTATCACCTTCTTCTCCTATTATATATAGAAGAGATATCATGATATACAAAATTTAAATGAAAAATAAATTATGGAAAATATTCTAAGTCATTTAATATGATGATAAATATTGTAATTACAGCTAATATATAGTAAACTCATACCATCAAAACCATTTTTTATTAGAGAAATATACTTATTATTTTATATCATTGTGCCCAAAAAGTTTAACCAATCTAACTATCATATTAAAATGTAAATAATTTATATTAGTACTACCAAAAACTCTTATTTTATAAATTAAGGTTTCATTTAAAATTCAAAAAATTAAACTACATATATTTTTTATATATAGGAGATGATACCAACCTTATTTTAAAAATTAGAAATTAATGATATATATATATATATATATATATAAAAGGCTGGTTAAAGAAAATGAAGGGTTACCATTAGTTTCTAATTTTTAGAATAATGGGTTGGTTTTTATTTGATATATAAATATGTATATATATTTAGAATAAGTAGTTGTTTTTTATTTCAGATAATTATATATATATATATAATTTTATATTTTTAAAAGTTACAGTTCTACTAAGATTGCAAATATATATGAAGAAATAATTAACAACAGAAATTAGTTAATATTAATAATAAGTAAAATGACCATCAATTTACAAAAAATAGATATTTTAAGTAATTTTACATGAAATTCGTAAATATGATTGAGGGTTGATATAAAAATCATAAATTTTTATCTATTTATTTATTAGATATTAGTTGTTAAATTAATAAGGTAATTATGTCAATTTAAAATATTTGAGAAATTTTTTGTACAAGTTCTTTGAATTTTGAAAAGATTTGTTATTTGTGTAAAAACCTGTGAGAATAAATTAGAAAAATAAAATCTTTTTAGTTTAGGTATTTGTGTGTATCAAATATTATAATTTTGAAATTTACTTGAAAAGTTTGTAAACTTTTACAAGAAATTTATTATTTTCTAGTTGTTATTAGGGATTGTATATTTACGTGCCTATATAAAGACTCTATTAGAATATAATTGAGACCGTACATAAATCAATAAAAATGATAAGTACATATTCTTTTTAGTTTCTTTTCTGTTGAACATGTCTCTAAATTATTAATTGCTTATTTGGCGAGCTAGTATTGTTGATAAGTGTATGCATGCATTTTGATTTTTGCATTTGGTTGTTAACATGAGTTGTCAAATTTTCTTTGACAGGCCTAGCTTATTATTATTAGTTTAATTAATAAGTGATGTTTAACAAATATTTGGCACTCCTTAATTCCTCCCATGTACACAAGAATTTCATGACTAAGTGTAAATTTATATCACATGCCCATTAAATTATTAATATAATATTTGTTTTTGAAAATAAAATTATGTCTAGATTAAATTGTTCTTTTAAAGAAAAAGGATATATATACATCGAATTGTTACGATTTTAGTTTTCAAGTTAATTTAAAATTATATGGTTAGTTTACGTGCATGCATGCTTTTCTTTCTTTGTTTTTAATTCACATGTCAGTGAATTAAGGTCCAATTGTTTTAATTTTTATCATAAAACACAACTTAAATTAAGATCCTTTAAATGTGTTACTTGTTTGATTAATTCCTTATCAACAGGGAGTAATAATGATGTTGGCATATTTTTTAAGTATTAATTATCTATTAAATATAATGTAATTTTAGAAATTTCTCCTGTTATTAATTTCGGATTTTTAAGTATTGACTTTGAGATAAGTAATTTTGATTTCCTTTTAATTTCGGTAAAAGATATTTCAATTATGTTTTTGATTTCGTATAAGATATAAGAACTTTGGTTTCAGAATTATAAGATATAAGTATAGGTGAATTTTAGAACCTGATGTCTATATTTTTGAACCCGTTCATAATTTACGTTATAGTTCAGAACTAGCCCTAGATAACCTTAGTAGGCGCATAAGTTTGTAACTTTAGATACCTATTAAGGACGCGTAATTATTGAATTTTAGATGTCGACCGTGTAATTATTGAATTTTAGATGCCGACCTCTGGAAAAGTAGGGTATAAAGAATAAAAATAAGAATAAGATGTCGACTACTTGTGAAGTGTGGTCGTAGATCAAGAATGTGGTATTTTATAAGAATTATCGTTTTCCCGTTTTACTCTATTCTACTCTGTGATAAATTTTGTTTTGTACTGTTTTAAATTGTGTATTTTAAAATATAGAACTTTGGTTTGGATTTAATTAAGAAAATGTTTTGCAAAATTATTATCGATTTGAGAAAATTAAATTATTAAAAATACCCATTATTCTTCTAATAATGAGTTAATCAATTTGTACTTGCTGAGTTTTGTAACTCACCCATTTAAATATTTCAGGTTCGGAATATTTGGAGCATATTAAGAATAAGGAATGAGAACACTGTGGAGATTTGTGTTGCTTAGTTTCGTACTTTTTGAATTAGAATAAAGACTTTCATATTTAGAAAATAAATTTGATTATCTGTTTAGACAATTAATATCGAATTTATGGAGTTGCGTCTCTATTTTTATGATTTTGATTTAATAAGTTTGACCTCTTTTTTGACCTTTGTGATATTTTGATTTTTTGAATAAAATAATGTGTTTTAATTAAGTTGTGTATTTAGAATTAATAGTACGAAAAGTCGGACTGTTGCAGTTGGTATCAGGAGCAGACTGTCCATCAGAGTGTATTAGGTATGGGACTAGTACATATTCCCTAGGATGCGATCTTATAGACTATCGGATGTGTATTAGAAAATTATACTGGATTTAGATATTTATTTTTATAATTTTTTTACATGTTTAATTTTTGTGTTTTTCGATCATTGACGATAAGTTTAGAAATTGTTTTGTGTGTTTTAGAAAAGATGTACAGGGAGAATGGTAACAATCATAATGTTAGTCCTTTAACAATATAACAAGAATTACAGAAGGGGGGTTGAATGGAATTCTTGAATCTTTTTCTTAAAATAAAAATGTTCAAACTCGAATATATATATATATATATATATAAGTGTATTGATTAGCACAATGCGGAATAAAAACTTAAGTGAACCAAAACACAAGTAATTAAAAATAAGAGTCTTTAAAAACTTTCTGGTGGATTTAAACAATTCCACCAGAGATATATATTATATCGAGAGAACTCTGTGTGCAAGAATGCTCACAGCTGCTTACAAATATGAACTACTGAGAATACAGAGAAATGCTAATTATTCTGCTTACAAATGATTCTCACTTTTTGTATCTCAGATGTTAGTTTCTATTTGCTACTTCTTGGTTTATATATTACCAAGATTACAAATACAAAAGATAGGATCATTATAAAAACTATCGGGTCTAATGCTTTGTTACTTTGTTCTCTATTACCCAGTTAATAGGCTTCCTCATTCCATTTGCATACACTTCGATGCATGTGACCAGTTGTTACTGTCAACTGATATTTGAATTCTTTATCCGTTTAGTGCATGATCATCCGTCGACTTTATGATCATCCGTTGATGGCTTCATTGATCATCCGTCGACTGCTATATTAAACATCCGTTGATAGCTATTTGATCATTTGTCGATGGCTTTGTTAATCATCCGTCGGTAGCTATTTTGGCACTTGACTTCAATTCATTTATGCAGAATTACAAGACATCATCTATGTACAATTAATCAACCTATTCTGCATATCTAGTTAATGTCAATCATGACTTATATGGTACTACATAATCTATACAAAGGTGTATGCAGAAATGTGCTACAGACTCATTATTACATAAGCTACTCACTCGATGGATAATAAGTCATCATCCATCGGGACTATAATGATTTATTCGTCGGGACTATAATCCTTATCCATCGAGTGCTACATTATTTCACTAAGTAAAATCTACTTAGGTGTTTTATTTGTGTAATCATCAAGTACAAAATATATGCACAACAATCTCCCCCAATTTATGTCTACTGGAATTGTAGCCATAAATTAAGAGATACTTGATGATAACAAAATACCCTAAGCATACAGCTTTAAAGAAAAGTAGATAATACTGAAAAGTGCTTCAAATAACAAAATGTACAAAGTTTGGCTCACAGTCATTTTCAAGATGCTCCTCTAGCCTGAGCAGATTTTTCTAGTTTCTTGAAGGTCTGGATCTTCTTCCAAGCTTTCTGTTGTTTTCATCAATCTGATTTTGAAGATGCCTGTGGAATTCCAGTTCATCAGATTCTGAGAGATTTAGCCTTTCTTGCATTTTCAAGAGAGTCTCATTGCTGGAGATGCTCAATTGGTCTTCTAATCCGAAGAATCTTCTCACCCCTTTGTCATCTATGAACTCCATCAGCCAGTAGGGCCTTAGATGCACTCTTCTCCCTATGTATGGGATGATAAGAGTCTTTGGGAGTGCATCTTTAGCTCTAACACTCCTTAGTTCTTCAATCTTCTTCAATACTAGTCTTCTTGCAGTGATGTTGAACCCAAAGTTCTTCTTGAAGGATGAATAAACTTTAATCAGTACAACTTGGCTCTCTTGAAGAATCCTGTGAAGTGGCCACTGAATCTCCTTTCCTCCTTTGTACTTGAACACTAACCTTTCAGGTAGGTTCCTGTATGCATCAATACTCCTTACTTCATCTAGTTCATCAAGATAGAGGTTTAGATCAGAAAATTCTTTGATGTCACACAAGTACAAGTAGTCTCCCTTATTGACTTTTGTCTGAGCTTTAACTACAAACTTGGATTTTAGAGGTGACAGCTTCACTTTCTTGACTGCTCTGGACTTTGTCCTTTTTGTCTTGCTAAGGATTGGTAGATTGAAGTCTGGAATTGGTATGTTCTCCCATTCTATTGGCTCATCCTTGGGCACAATAGGTTCACCATGAATATTCCTGTAGGGATCCACCACCCTTATGTCTTCAAATACCACTGAGGGCTTTGATGCTTGAGTTGTAGCTGGTGTGGATTCCTTAGGAAATTGATCTTCCAATTCTTTGTTAACAATATCCAGTTTCCTTTTAGTTCTTTTAGCCAATTGCTTCTTTCTTGGAGATTTCTTCTGTTCTTCAACTTGCTTCCTTGATTCAGTTGCTTCAGATGGTTGAGAGGGAATTTGTTGTGATGAATTTACAGCATGTAGCTTGGCCAAGATAACAATCTGCTCTCTCTTTTGTTTAGCCTTTTTAGCATCTAGAGCAGTCTGCTTCTTTTCCTACTTCAATCTAGATTTTTCTTCTCTCTTTGCTTGAGCTAATTGAGGATGTCCAGCCACCACACAAATTTATTTCCCATTTCTGAAAATCTTAGCAATCCTCCTTTTAGAGACTAAATCAGCTGGATCTTTATAGAAGACAATTGATCTTGACAGAAGCTTCTTCTCATCAGGCTTGGGTGTCTCATACACAGTGTCCAAGGGGTTCTTCAAGGATGATTTTGAGTAGTTTGCCCTTGGTTTAAGAGTCATTTCAGCCTTTGGAGACTTGATGCAGGAAGATTGTCCTCTTTCCAGATATTGCATGCTCATCTCATTCACACTAATTTGCTTGACTTGAGAGTGATGGATGGCTGACTTAATTGGCTCCTTGACAAGTTCAAACTTTTTCTATATCTCCTCATCAATCTTCTTCCAATTGACCAAACTCAACTTTTTTTTCTCAGCAACTTTCAAGTTAGCCGTTGCTGCTTGAATCAGATCTATACCATCTGCAACTGGTGGCTTTGAGACAGTAATTGAAGGCACAATTACTTTACTGATTTGTATCTGAAGTTTCTCCTCCTCACTTGGTCCTTTCTCCCCCTTTTTGTTATCATCAAGTTGAGAAGTCAAGCCTTGTGCTATAACCAGTTGCATTAGAAGACTGGTCTGAGACTGTTGATTTTGAAGAATGGTGGCCACAGAGTTTTCAATAACTTGAACTCTGTCCTCCAATTTGGCCAGCTTCTTTTCAGCATCTGATTATCTTCTCAGTCTCAGGAGCAGATCATGCATGGTACCATAGGGCATTATTGAATCCAGCTTCTCAGAATTATAAGTCTTCAAGTCAGCTATATCCTTTTTGAGTTCATCCACACTCAGATTCTGTCTTAATTGTTGTAGCTTCATAAGATGTAGAGAATCTAGGTGGGCTTGAAGAATAGCCTTGGTACCAGCATTTGAGGTGTTCAGAATGGCCTTTTGAATAGACATGATTTGTTTAACCAAGGATACATTGAATTGTCCTGGTGTAGACTCCTTTGTCAATGCCCATTCAGGTAGATCTGGAATGGAGCTTGGGCCTTCATCTCCCCCTAAGTTCATGCTTCCATCAAATGAAACAGAGTCATCATCATTAGAATTTACTCCAAATTCTTCAGATGGCTCACCAACTGTAGAAGGCATTAAATTAACAACAGCTTTATCCCTTTGTAGAGATTCTGAAGTATGTACTAGATTTAGAGTCTTCTCTGCCTCCTCATTGCCCTGAACAACCAACAGTTGATAGGCTGACACTGGATAAGTAAAAGTGTCAGCATCCAAGGAAATGTTATCAATTACAGCTTTGTAATGTTGCTGAAATTTTCTTTCCTTTTCTGCATCATCCACAATCATTGACTCATGAGCAATGGCTGGATCCATCCTTATACCCTATGTACCTGCTTTTCTCTCATTTCTCTCTTTTGTTGCATGAGGGTCTCACCCTAGCTTCCCACCCTCACACCCTCACCATCACCTACTAAGGTGGGACTCCTCTCACTCCCCTTTGCCAATCCTGAAGAAATGGATTGCCGATTTTCACTCATTTCCTCTCCTTTTGCCTGGGAGCAACCCAGCCTCTCACTCAAGACACTCTGCTCTCTTAATCCTAAGAGTGACTGTACAACCACTAAATCTTCTGCACTTGAAATAATTGAAGTTTGAAGTTGTGCAGAGATACTCGACGGATGAGTGATATCCATCGAGTGAGTGCTTTTGCTATCCGACGGAAAACTGCTGTTAGGCTTATCCGTCGGGATACAATCACTACTCGACGGATGAGCAATATCCGTCGAGAGAGTAGAAATGAATGAGGTGGGAAGAGAAACTATTGTTGACTCTGTGCTGATTGAAGAAATTTTAGGCACAGGTGACACAACAGTTTCTGAAAGAATTGGCAAGTGAGCCAACAAATCATCTAAAAGATGATGCTCACTTGCACTTGATTTTGGCTTCCCCAACAGAGTTAAATAAGGGGAATCAGGAATTGATATTTTTATCATATCCGCACCCAGAGAATTTGTTGGTGAGTATGGTGTTTGAGGTGCTTCTATAACTAGAGATTTTGGCTGTGACTCCACATTTGTTGGAGCCACATCAAACTGAACTTGAGAAGGTGCAGTGACTGTGTCTTTAGCACCAGTTTGCACTGTGTGTGTATCTTGTGCATCCCCAGAGTTTTTAGATTTCTTCTTTCTTGTATAAGTTTGGGGTGAGTTTGTGTCCCTAACCCTCTTGGCCTGTGCTCTTAGTTGAGAGCTTTGTTCAATAACTACATCCTTTTGGGAGGATGTAGCTAGAAGTGAGCTTTTATCCTTTTTAAGTACTGCATTTTGTTGGGAAACTGTAGTATGGCTAGGCTGGGATTCACTCAACTCTCCAACCTTATTTTTGGGGTTTCTTTGATGTTCACTCCTTCCCTCACCTGACTTTCCCTCCTTCACACTCCCCTCCTTGGCTTTTGTGGATTTTTCAACTGGCATCTTTCGAGAGATACCAGAGGGGGTTTTCTTTGATTTGGATTTGGAAATAGTAGTAGGTTTGGCAGCTTTGGTAGGAAATTGTTTGGTCATTGGCACAGTTGCCATAGCTACTCCTGAACTCAAAGAAATTGTGGAGGTTGGAATAGTTGTAGGGATGGATGAACTTACCTCACTTACCTGAGGTGTTTGCATTACAGGAAAGTAGAACATTGGCACATCCTTGTGATGATTGGCCCTGTTCAAATCTGCAATGAGCCTTCTCTCTTGAACCCAACAATCCAGTTTGTTGTTAGGGTTCTCAAGCACAATCTCTTCACAGAGGTGGTTAGCCAATAACATAAGAAATCTAGCATAATACACATTCTTACCTCTTTTAGCTAACTCACCTAATTTAAAACCTAACTCAAACAAGACAAGGTCACTGAAATTATAAAATTTATGTGTAACTAGCATATATAGCATGTTAAGCATGGAAATATTCACTGAATCAAAATTACTGATCTTTCCTGAGAAAACCTTTGTAACTACATCACACAAGAAACTCCACTCCTTCCTAAGATCCATTCTCCTAATATCCCTCAGTTTAGAAGTAGGAAGTGCATAGTGCATGGAATTAAGCATATTTATAATATTAGTGTCATTGTGTGGTGAGGTTACATTATTATCAGGAATTTTGAAACATGCTTTTATCACATCACTATTGATACAGAATTCTTTACCTTTGATGGTTAGAGTGATGGTCTTGTCAGTATAGTTGTAGTTGGCAGTGGTCCACATCTCTTCAACAACTTCACAGAAGATTGTGGGTGATTCCAACATGGTATATTTGAGCTTGCAATTCTTCACAAAGTCCATCATCTTGTGATAGTCATCCGATTGCTGAATACCCTTGTTAACTAATGCAGTGAAATTGTTCTTCTCATAAATGAACCCAGTTTGAGACATAATCTTTACAACAGGTGCCATTATTAGAGAATAAAAGCTTGAAGAGAAGAAGAGTAAGTGCTTGAGAGAGAATGAAATTAGAGCAGTTGAATTTGAGAATGATAAAAGAAAACAATTGCAATGAAATAAGCTTTTATACTATCTCAAAAATAACTGATAAAAATAATAAAGTAAAATAGAGTAACCAATAGAAATTGTCTAAAATAGCCGTTAAAAAAATAAACTGTTAAAATTCCACCCATTATCCGTCGTGTAATGCTTACAAACTGTAAGTATACTCGATGGATAATGTACAGGGAATTAACGGCTGAGATTAAGACAATTCGACTGATGAGGATAAACAGTTATCCGTCGAGACATAAAATATTCCAGAAAAGTAATTGATTTTTATTAGCAAAATGTATGTCGACGGATGACCAAACTCGATGGATAAGAGTCATCCGTCGAGATGTAAATTTTGACTTAGCCAAAATTTCATCCAAGACTGAAAAATCAGTTAAATTTCTGGCTGCATATCAACTTGCAAAGTAACTCAGATAGATTTAAGAGTAATTAAGCATACCTAACTCACTTACCAACCTTGAAAAGGTGGATTCATCCACTGGCTTGGTAAAGATATCTACAAGTTATTTCTCACTTGGAAAAAAATGTAGCTCCACAGTACCATTCATTACATGTTCCCTTATGAAATGGTACTTGATATCTATGTGCTTTGTCCTTGAATGTTGCACTGGATTTTCAGTGATGGCAATTGCACTTGTGTTATCACAGAAAATTGAAATCCTCTCAACTTGCAAACCATAGTCCATCAATTGATTTCTCATCCATAAAATTTGTGCACAGCAACTGCCAGCAGCAATATATTCAGCTTCAGCTGTAGAAGTAGAAACTGAATTTTGCTTTTTACTGAACCAGGACACAAGCTTGTTTCCTAGAAATTGACAGGTTCTTGTTGTACTCTTTCTATCAATTCTACAACCTGCATAATCTGCATCTGAATAACCAGTTAGATCAAAACCAGAATCTCTAGGATACCAAATGCCAAGGTTTGGTGTTCCCTTGAGATATCTGAAAATTCTCTTAATAGCTATTAAGTGAGATTCTCTAGGATCAGCCTGAAATCTAGCACATAAACATGTAGCAAATATTATATCTGCCATACTAGCTGTTAAGTACAGAAGTGAGCCAACCATGTCTCTATAACTTGAAATATCCACAGACTTTTCAGTAGTGTTTAATTCAAGCTTAGTTGCTGTGGCCATGGGAGTTTTTGCAGATGTGCAATCCACTAGATCAAACTTCTTTAAAAGATCAAAAATGTATTTAGTTTAATTAATGAATATTCCATCACTAACTTTCTTAACTTGTAAGCCAAGAAAGTAAGTTAGTTCTCCCATCATACTTATTTCATACTTACTTTGCATCAATTTGGCAACTTTTTTGCAAAGTTTCTCATCTGTAGAGCCAAAAATAATATCATCTACATAAATTTGAACAAGTATACTAGAGCCATTAACATTCCTGAAAAATAAAGTTTTATCTATAGTACCTCTTGTGAAGTGATGTTCTAAAAGAAACTTGATAAAGTGTCATACCAGGCTCTACGTGCTTACTTCAATCCATAAAGTGCTTTCAAAAGATAATAGATATATTCTAAAAAAATTGAATCTTCAAAACCAGGAGGTTGACTTACATATACTTCTTCCTCCAAATCTCCATTCAGAAAGGCACTTTTGACATCCATTTGATTGACCTTGAAATTGGCATGGGCTGTATAGGCTAAGAAGATTCTGATGGCTTCAAGTCTTGCAACAGGAGCAAATATTTCATCAAAATCTATTCCTTCTTGTTGATAATAGCCTTTAGCAACCAATCTAGCTTTGTTCCTGACTACTATGCCATTTTCATCCATATTGTTTCTGAATACCCACTTGGTGTTTATTGGATTCTTTCCTTTAGGCTTGGGTACCAGCTTCCACACATCATTCCTTTCAAATTGGTTTAGCTCCTCCTGCATAGCTAATATCCAATCATGATCCAACAAAGCTTCTTTTACCTTCTTTGGTTCTTCCTTGGAAAGAAAGCTGATGTATAGACATTCTTCTTGAGTTGCTCTTCTTGTTTGAACTCTAGAAGAAACATCACCAATGATAAGCTCAAAGGGGTGATCTTTTGTCCATTTCCTTTGTTGAGGTAGATTAGCTCTAGATGAAGAGACCTCATTGTTGTCTTGATGTGTGATTGAGTTTTGACTATTTGAAACTCCCCCCGAGTTTGTGGATCTTTGATTTGAGAAAGGGGAATTTTCTCTCAGTGATCTACCTTGACTTTCTGCTCCTTTTGATAACCCGACGGATGGTAAATTTTGAGTACCGACGGATGAAGCAGGTTGTCTCCCGACGGATAATGCAGATTGTCTTCCGACGGATAAAGCATTGTGCAACTCGACAGATGTTCAGTTTTGTACTTCATTGGTGGTAGATTTATCTGCATTATCCTTAGATACATTTTCTTGATCACTTTCATCATCACTGTCATCACTAACCATCTCCACATTGTCAAATTTGAGGCTCTCATGGTAATCTCCATCTTTCAGTCCTTCAATCTTTTTATCATCAAACACAACATGTATTGATTCCACAACAATGTTGGTTCTTAGATTGTAGACTCTATATGCTTTACCAACAGCATATCCAACAAGAATTCCTTCATCTGCTTTAGCATCAAACTTCCCATTTTGATCAGTTTGATTTCTCAGAATATAGCATTTGCAGCCAAAGACATGAAGAAAGTTTAGAGTTGGCTTCTTGTTCTTGAACAATTGATAGGGAGTCATGCATCTTGCTTGATTAACCAGAAAAATATTCTGAGTGTAGCATGCAGTATTTACAGCTTCAGCCCAGAAATATGTTGGCAGTTTAGATTCTTCAAGCATTGTCCTTACAGCTTCAATAAGTGATCTGTTCTTCCTTTCCACTACTCCATTCTGCTGAGGAGTCCTTGCTGCTGAGAACTCATGCAGAATCCCATTTTCCTCACAAAATGCTCTCATGACAGAATTCTTGAACTCAGTTCCATTGTAACTCCTGATTCTTCTAACCTTGAAATTAGGCTGATTATTGACTTGCCTTATGTGATTGATGATGATTTCACTAGCCTCATCTTTAGACTTTAGGAAATATGTCCAAGAGAACTTTGAGAAATCATCTACAATTACTAGGCAAAATCTTTTCCTTGAGATGGACAATACATTGACTGGTCCAAACAAATCCATGTTAAGCAATTGCAAAGGCTCTTCAATTGTTAAATCAAGTTTCTTCCTGAATGATGCTTTAATCTGCTTCCCTTTTTGGCAGGCATCACACAGTCCATCCTTTGAAAACTCCACTAGAGGAATGCCTCTTACCAGTTCTTTCTTTACCAGCTCATTCATGGTCTTGAAGTTTAAATTGGATAGCTTCTTGTGCCATAGCCAACTTTCATCTTGACTTGCTTTATTGAGAAGACAAGTTACAGATTCTGCATTAGATGAGTTGAAATCAGCTAGGTACATATTTCCTTTTCTCACACCAGTGAGAACCACTTTGTTGCTTCTTTTATTAGTCACAACACAGGCTTTTGAGTTGAAGGTTACTGAATTGCCTTTGTCACAAAGCTGGATGATACTCAACAGATTGTATTTGAGACCATCTACTAAGGCAACCTCCTCAATGATGACATTGTCCTTTGAAATCAAGCCATATCCCACAATATAACCCTTGTTGTCATCTCCAAAAGTAATACTTGGGCCAGCTCTCTCCTTGAACTCTGTGAGCAGGGTAGAATCACCAGTCATGTGTCTTGAACAACCACTATCCAAGTACCAAAGATTCTTTCTGTTTCCCTGCACACATCAAAATCAAATCAAGTTGATTTTGGTACCCAAGTTTCCTTGGGTCTTGCCTTGTTAGCTTTCTTTTTCTGTTTCTTAGGCCTTATTTCATTTGACTTAGGAATTTCTTATTTATCTTTAGTTATTTGAGTTGGGCCTTTGAAACCATTCATTGCAACAGAATTATCATGCATATTATGACTAACAGGAAATGGCATGCTATGGGTAAACATGTTATTCTAGTAAGGCATGCTAAATGGCATTTGTGGCATACTATATGCAGCATAATAAGGATTAGGTGCAAATGGCATATTAGCAAACTGTGCATTCATGTTCTGTGTAGATATAGCATTAACAGGCATGGGAGGCATGGCATTAATGTTAGGAAATTGAGGCTGCACAGGTATGGAAGTAGGCATGGCAGATTTGCAGTTAACAGACAGATGATTTACACTACCGCACTTGACACAGATTTTTCTGGGAGCATATTTATCAGGTGTGTAGTTATTGTGTTTGTTAATCCCTACTTTACCATTCCTATTGTTGTTCCTTTTAGTCTCTGTTTTTACCTCAATCTTTTCCAGTCTGTCACTTAACTGTTTGACAGACATGCGACCAACATTAGCCTTTTTCCCTTTCTTAACTTGACTTGACTCTCCTGAAACAAAGTTCTTGGAAACAGACCCATACTTCTCATTTAGCTTAACTAGTTTGGCTTTGCTAATGGGCTTGCTCACAGCCGACGGATGAGGATTTTCATCATTCGACGGATAACACTTTTTGTTATCCGACGGATAGTCCTCATCATCCGTCGAGTCTACATCTGTTAGCAGTCCATCTACCAAATTAGGTTCTAGTTTCTCTTTGTTCTTTTTCCAGGCTTCATCACAGAAAGACTCGATTCCTTGAACTTTGGTGATTTGAGCATGGACATCCCTGGACGTTTTCCATGCTTTAATCACTTCTTGTTCACGCTCGAGCTGCTTCTTTAAAATTTCTTCCTTTTTCAAGGACTCGGTTAATTCCTCATTAGCAATCTTGCACTCAATTCTTAATTTCTCAAAATCAATAAACTGAGACTCAAGCACATTATTCCTCTCACTTAAAAACAAATTGTTTTCTTTGATTTTAGCATTTTCTTTAGTAAGAGACTTAAGTGTAACATGCAAATGATATAATTCTGTAGACATGTCATTAATGACATCATTACACTCAGCTTTAGATAAATGTGCAAGGTTTGTAGTAATTACCTGATTTCTTGAGGAACTTGTCTCTGTCTCATCAGACTTGACCATTAGGGCTAGATTGACATAGCTGACATCTTCATCTTCATCTAGACCATCTGCTGCCCAGTCATTTTCTTGTGTAATAAAAGCCCTTTCCTTTTGCTTGAGTAGATCAAAATATTTTTGCTTATAATCCACAGACTCAAACTTTTTCTTACTGGAATCTGACTTCCTACACTCACTGGCAAAATGCCCTGCCAAGCCATATTTGAAACATTTGAATTTTGACTTATCCACGATGTTTCTATTTGGCTTGGCTGCTCCAAAGTTCTTCCTGAACTTGAGCTTGGAAAATCTCCTGGAAAGAAATGCTAGGTGCTCATCAATGTCCTCCATGTCATCTTGGCTCAATGAATCTTCACTTTCTACTGCGAGCCCCTTGCCCTTGTTCTCACAGACCTTTGGCGTTGATTCAACATCTTCCATCTTCACTTCCTTCTCCTTTTCCAACTCAACAACTAGTGCAATAGATCCTCCTTTCTTCTTTCCTCTCTCCATCCTTTCATCCTGCTCTATTTCAAGCTCATAGATTTTTAGGATGCCATACAGTCTCTCCAAAGTAAACTCCTTATAATCTTGTGAGTTTCTTAATGAGACTGTCATAGGTTTCCATTCCTTTGGAAGAGATCTAAGGAATTTCAGATTAGAGTCTTTAGTCTGATAGATCCTTCCATGCAACTTGAGAGCATTTAGTAGTTTTTGAAACCTACTAAAAATGTCAGTGAGGGACTCACTTTCCTCATTGTGAAAATGCTCATATTGCTGAATCAAGAGCTGCATCTTATTTTCTCTGACTTGCTCTGTGCCATCACAGATTATTTGTATAGTATCCCAAACGTCCTTGGCAGTTTTGCAGTTGATAATGTTGTCAAACATGTCTGCATCAACTCCATTAAACAGAATATTGATGGCCTTTTTATCCTTCCTTACTTGTTCAATGTCAGGATCAGACCATTCATGCCTTGGCTTGGGGACTGATGGCTCGTTTCCTGTTGCAGCTCTCATTGGAACATGAGGGCCTCTTTCTATGCAGTCCACATAGGCCTCATCTTGAGAAAGCATATAAAGATGCATCTTTACCTTCCAATGATGGTAATTATCTTTATCTAGAAAAAGGAATCTTGACTCCGACATCCTTCTTGTTCATCTTGCTGAATTGTTTTGATCTTTAAACTCTTTATAAGTTAGGAGCTTGCTCTGATACCAATTGTTAATCCTTTAACAATATAGAAAGAATTACAGAAGGGGGGTTGAATGGAATTCTTGAACCTTTTTCTTAAAATAAAAATGTTCAAACTCGAATATATATATATAAGTGTATTGATTAGTACAATGCGGAATAAAAACTTAACTGAACCAAAACACGAGTAATTAAAAACAATAGTCTTTAAAAACTTTCTAGTGGATTTAAACAATTCCACCAGAGATATATATTATATCGAGAGAACTCTGTGTGCAAGAATGCTCACAGCTGCTTACAAATATGAACTACTGAGAATACAGAGAAATGCTAATTATTCTGCTTAAAAATGATTCTCACTTTTTGTATCTCAGATGCTAGTTTCTATTTGCTACTTCTTGGTTTATATATTACCAAGATTACAAAGTCAAAAAACATGATCATTATAAAAACTATCGAGTCTAATGCTTTGTTACTTTGTTCTCTATTACCCAGTTAATAGGCTTCCTCATTCCATTTGCATACACTTCGACGCATGTGACCAGTTGTCACTCTCAACTGATATTTGAATTCTTTATCCGTTGAGTGCATGATCCTCCGTCGACTTTATGATCATCCGTTGATGGCTTCATTGATCATCCATCGACTGCTATATTAAACATCCGTTGATAGCTATTTGATCATCCGTCGATGGCTTTGTTAATCATCCGTCGGTAGCTATTTTGGCACTTGACTTCAATTCATTTATGCAGAATTACAAGATATCATCTATGTACAATTAATCAACCTATTCTGCATATCTAGTTAAAGTCAATCATGACTTATATGCTACTACAGAATCTACACAAAGGTGTATGCAGAAATGTGCTACAGACTCATTATTACATAAGCTACTCACTCGATGGATAATAAGTCATCATCCGTTGGGACTATAATGATTTATCCGTCGGGACTATAATCCTTATCCGTCGAGTGCTACATTATTTCACTAAGTAAAATCTACTTAGGTGTTTTGTTTGTGTAATCATCAAGTACACAACATATGCACAACACATAACAACAACGAAAATTAGAACAACAATGACAATAAAGGAAAAATTGATGAAGGAGGAAACATTTTTGACCAGCTGGCTAAAACTTTGGTTGCACTTATGAATCAGCAACTGAAGTCAAACATCATCTCTCAGTTCAAGCGCTTGAACCCGCCAAGTTTTGATGGAGCAACAGACCCGGAAGTAGCCGAGATATGGATCCAAGAGATGGAAAAATATTTCGGACTTCTAGGAAGCAATGAGCAGCAGAAGGTGACTTTAGTTGTATATTAATTGCAAGGAAGCGCTTACGATTGGTGGCTCATAAAAAAGTAGAAGAATGAGACATTAGTGAATCTTAAAGAAAATCATGAACCATATACTTGGGCAAAGTTCAAGAAGGCTTTGGAGGAAAAGTACTTTCCAAGAACAGTTCATCTACAGAAAGAGAGAGACTTTATTTGGCTTCATCAAGGTGAAAAAACTGTAATTGAATATGAAGCAGAATTTGCAAAGCGTGTGAAGTATGCGCCTACCTTAGTGGCAGATGAGAGCAGTCAACACGCAGTTTAAAAGAGGGACTTCAAAGCGACATCAGGAATTCTGTGGCATCTTTTAAACTTTAGACTTATGAGGCTATCCTCAACAAGGAGTTAGTGATCGAAAAGGGACTAGTAGAATCTGAAAAGGCTTCTGGCAGCTCGAATGTGAGACAATTCGCTCAAACCGGTTGAAATTTTTTTCAAGGGGCACCACTCAAGAAATCACACGTGTACGATAATATTGAAGGTCAAGGTGGTAGAGTTATTTGTTTGAGGTGAGGCAAGAATCATTCTGACAAGGTATAATATGCAAGTCAGATATTTTTCTAAGGAAAAATACCATACTAGGGTGAAGGGTCGCAAGTAAAGGTCCCTAGGCTTCCTTGGTTGCAACTTGGGGATTTAAACCAAGTCAAAAATGCATACTAGTGAACCTTGGTCGCAAGTAAGTGCTATACTTGGGAGATGGGTCACAACTAACTCCTTACAAGGAGTGGAAGTCGCAAGTAAGTGCTATACTAGGGAGATGGGTCGCAACTAACTCCCTACAAGGAGTAGAGGTCGCAAGTAACTCCTTCCCTTGGTAAAGGAGGTCGCAAGTAACTCCTTTCCTTAGTAAAGGAAGTCGCAAGTAACTCCTACAAGGAGCTTATGATCGCAAGTAACTTGCTAGGTTGAATTTAGCTAAGGAAAAGTTCACTCCAAGGCTTCATTGTCTCAAGTAACTTGTTGGGGTGAAGAAACTAAGGAAATTTCGCTCCCTAGGCTATTATGGGTCGTAACTAACTCTCTACAAGGTGAGGAAGGTCGCAATTAACTTGTTGGGTTAAAAATAGCTAAGGCTAATTTCTTCCTCTAGTCACAAGTAACTTGTTGGGTTAAAAATGGCTAAGGAAAATCTCTCCCTCTAGTCACAAGTAACTAGTTGGGTTGAAAATGGCTAAGGAAAATCTCTCTCTCTAGTCACAAGTAAGTTGTTGGGTTGAAAATGGCTAAGGAAAACCTCTTCCTTGTAAGTGCAAGTAACAAAGATGTAGTCCCTGGAACAACTTTTCTCAGCCACAACATTATTGATTAATTCAATTGATTTATGTGGTAATCAAATGGCCACGTATTTTTATTGAATATAAAGACTACACTACAGCAGCAGAAGAGTAACAATCAAGTTTGTAATTGTTCTGTGTTTTTATCTTCTTCTCCAAAATAACGAGAGCTGATAAAATAAGAAACAACGATTTACAAAGAAGCTTAAGCACCTTGAATATCCGTTTAACTTCTCACCGGAGAAACGGTATAATGCCCAATTTAACTTTTGTATATTCATAGAGGCATTATAATCATTATCCGGTAATTGAATCCTTGGACAAACTCAAAGCTAAATCATTGTATAGGATTTGATTTGTAAATCTTTGTAGTAGCTAGGAACTTTATTGTTCTTAGATTGTAGACGGTTAATTTATTTACCGGAGTATAGCAACACCCCCGATGATTTATATATGAATATATACTTCCCCAAATATCTTGTGTTCGTTAATTTACCGTCCTAAACACTATTCACCTGAAGAACACAGAACCACTAACCGAACACTAAATTTAATATCTGTAAAACATTCAAAAGAAATTTTTAATTTAGTGAGTATCGTATTCAACCCCCCTTCTACGATACTTCGGGACCTAACATTCTTCCTTCAAGCTCTCAACAACCCATCTCTACATCAACAAACTTACAGATTCAAGCTCTCCAAAAATCAAGTTTCTACTCTTCAGTCAGCAAATGAGTCTTTAACATCTCAAGTCTCCCAACTCACAGTAAAGGTAGAAAGTCAACAGTTTGATATCCAGACTTTGGTGGAATCTCACAAGCACTTATAAATGTAAAATTCTGTGTCTTTGGGAGCCATCATGAGAAAACTCAACATTCCATTGCCTATACTTTCAGAAGCTGTGAGGCTTGAAATCCCTACACTTCTTTCCATGCTTGCCAACAAGACTAAAGGGGAGATAGAGGCTAGGCTACTAAGATTATCTCAAACATCCACATTTGTTCAAGCTCAAGATGCTAATAAAGGAAAATCTCAAGTTGTTCAATTTGATGTTGGAGTGGAGGAGCTTAACAAAGCAGCTGAGGGACCTAGTCTAAGCAAGGAATTTGAAGATTTGATAAAGGCTCTCAGGGCTTCTCTCAACAACAACTTCATCACCTACAAGAGGGATTTGAACAAGACCATAAACTTCATACGGGTGATCTTAGTGAATAAAGGGAATTTTCAAGAAAAGAGAGTGATGATAAATATCAATGACTCAGGTGTAGATGGAGGCATGCAAGTGTCCCTGAATTTTATTATATCACAAACGACATTTGAATTGGACATCTTCATTGAGAAAGGCAAAAGTGTAATTGATGAAGACACTCTCTTGCTGAGGGAATTAAAAAAATCTCAAGAAGCTGCTTTCCCAGAAGCATATCTTTATCCTCACAAGGGAGTGGCTTACATATGTCCAAACACCAAGGAACTCAAGAATTTTTTTTTGATCCCAAACATTGTGTCATGGCACACAAAAAGCTGATAATGACCCGAAAAACTACTTTAAAGACCAAGAAAAATAAGGCAGAGGAAGATATAGAGATGATAAAGATTTTGGGGAGATACTTAAGAGATCCTGAAGCCAAGTTTCCCAAAATACAATTCAATAGGAATGACTTGGCTGATGATGTAAAGAAGAAAGATGATCAAAAACATTCTGGCTCAAATCCAAGTCAATCCTCCAAGGCAACTGGCAGCAAAGAAGGAGATAAGAAGAGAGATGCGCAGAAGAAAGGGAATGATGAGAAGAGAGGAGAAGAAAAAAGAAGGAAGAAGAAGGAGATGGTTCAGAACCACAGAAAAATACCCTACAAATCCAAATTAACCAAGCTCAATCCCCTAAACCAACAAACTCAAACACTTTACCACTTCTAACCTCTAAGACTAAATTCTTGTACAAACATACTGCTAACACCATATTGAAAATACCAATCACCTCAAGCCAAACTTCTCTAAAGAAAATCTTAAACCTACCTTGTAACACCCCCAAATCTGGGGTCGGGGATCCGGGTTGTCATGAGTTCCATTTCCCTTAATAACACCCAATCTTAATAAATAATCAACTACTCTGTACTGTGACCCCACAATAAATACACACACCACAAGTTATAGTCTCAGAGATGAATATCCAAAAATAATCACAAGTCATTTTATTCCAAAATTATATGCCATTACACCTTAAAAGGGTTTCTGAATAAATTTACATTTCTTTGCCATTATTACAATTCATAAATATACATAATCTGGTACATCAAAAGTTGAAAGCCTAGACTATTGTTAGCTCCTACCTCAGCTACAGCGACATCAACGCCTATAGGAAACTGCGGAACGTTTCCTATCCGCTCGCGAATTGGGAGCTTGGTAATGTTCATCTTTTCTATCTGTTGTTGTGTGATGAAAGAAGAAAGCAAGGGTGAGCAACAAGCCCACCAAAATAATATGTATAATGATTTACAGTATATGAGCCTTCTCATAGTACTCATGAAAGTCTTGGTCAAAAGAAATGAACCAAGTTTAATATCTTAATGCGATGAAGTCGCAAAATATTCAGTATATATACATATATACTTTTCAAAATCTTGGAAGTCCTCTTCCATGTATAATATACACAAAGTTCCAGTTTATAACTGTATAAAAATATCGTTGCAAGGTGATCTCATATATCTAACCTTGTCTCAACGTTTTTCTGAAAGTCTTTGATATGCATAAGATAATCATTTACTAGATATAAGTTTAAAAGATGAAGTTACAAGATACTCCAATATACTTATATCTTTTCTGAATACTACTTGAACTACCACCGTTCAAGTTATAATTAGTTTCAAAAGTTCATCACACTGATGAGACTACAAGATAAGACTTGAATAGATTCAATCTTTGAAATATTTTGAAGGAAATGAAGTTATGATATACTTCATTAAGTCCCGATATATATATACACCTATATATATACATACGTTTCCTGAAAACCTCTGTCATGTAAAGTATGAACAGAATTGCAATATGCAATATATTTGGAAAGGAAAGAATTTTGGCATAAACCTGATATCTTGCTGATCAGGCAAAGATACCAATAAGTAACCTTTTCTACTAGTAGATGGATGAATTCCCCACTGGTCATCACCCTGGTCGCAATAGGACCTTATGCTGGACTGCCACTCAGCCACTTATGCATTTGATGGACTCCCACTGAGCCACTTACACTATCATGGACGCCCACTGAGCCCATGTTGCTTATGCCGACTCGATAGATGGACTTACTTCCCGAACGTTGGGTAAGTAATCAATTCATTTACCAAAAATGCAACCTTGTTGCGAATATAAAATACACCACAGAGCCGGATCCCTCAGGTTTTGAGCGAGTATTTAAATCCCCTTTAAAAGGAAGATCTTAAATATAAAAATTAGTTTTGGGATCCGCTCTAACTTTTAAAAATCATTTTGAAGACTCGAAAACACTTTAAAGAGTGTTTGGAGTAATGCTGATTTAATGAAGTAAATCAGTCCCAATATATTTAGAAAATATCTGAATATTATTATTTAAATAATATTCCCATAAAGAATAATCTTTATACAAATAATTGAAGTAGAAGTTGTAAGACTTATACTTGAAATGAGTATTAAATAACCAAAGATATATTTATACGAAAGTACTATCTTTATTTGAATAATCAAAAATAAGTTTGATTATCGACACCTTATTCTTTAATAAAATAAAGAATATAACTCAACAATAATCGGAGTCATAGATCCTCAAATAAATATTCAAATAATATTCATTAAATAATATAAACTGAGTCATAAGCCCTCGAATGAATATTCAAATAATATTCAATTAATAAAATAAACTGAGTCATAAGTCCTCGGATGAATATTCGAAATAATATTCAATAAATAAAATAAAGTTAAAGTTATCAAACAAACCTTATTTGATTAATAGTTTTGAAAACTATAACCATATATATATAAAATATATATAATATTCTCGGGAACATCGACTCCCGGTTTAGAAATATGTTCACCTTTTTATCCCCTATACTAAGGGTAAACTCAAATACCGCTTATCTCTAGCACAGGTATTATGCAACTATAAGCATTTGAACCAACAGATATATAAATCAAGAATATGAAACACGCATGCATATATACCATATCACATGCTACAATATATCGCAAGAATTTGATAATAACAAATATGCATTTATCGCAAGATCATGCATATACACATATACATCACAACAACAGTTATACGGGTAGAAAACTTGCCTGAGTGCTCCCGGATAGACTTAAGCTTAGAGTGGGTCCGATAACCTATGAACAACAACATAAGTTGGAATTAAACCCCGGTTGCTTAAGAAACTAGACTTTAACCATTTAGAGTCCTAACGTTCGCTTTCGCGCTTAACGATTTACTTAAGTCGCTCGAGTACCCTCGGCTCCCCCATTTTTAATAAATTAACCATTACGAGTTTTAAGGCGATTCTTTCGCAAGTGTCTTACCAACTGCCTATTACACCTTACATAAATGTTTCATACTTCAATTAGTCCTTTAAGGTCTTTAACCTATGTTTCAAAGTAAGGCGAGGGGTAATGTTTTGTTCGCGAAACGTCGTTACTTAAAACGGCCGTTTCTCCTAAACCGTACATCGGAATCAAACGAACCACATATCAAAATGAAGCTCGTAACATGAACTATCTAAATATGGCAATGGTCAAAACCTATCAGGGAGTTCTCGGGTCCTAATGTTATGAACAAAAGCAGTCTAAAGTAAATCGGACATTACGACGGCTATGTTTACGCGATTTCCCAATTTTATACCATTCCAATTCAACCACCAATCAATCCCAATTCATTCATACAATCAACATTCATCCAAAACACACTACAACAGTCCCAACACCTCAAGTTCTTCCAATTTATGTTATTCTCATCATGAACTTAAACTATACTTAATTCCTTTAACAAATCAACAAGAGTCAACATTCATACCACTACCACTCCAACCCAAACTCTAAACAAACAAGCTTCATGCTTCACATATACTATATTACTCATAACCATTCCTAAATACTCAAAACTAAAGCTAGGGTTTGGAGTTTATACCTTCTTGAAGCTTCTTAATAAATGAAAGATCCTTGGAATGCCCATGGAAGCCTTGATCTATGATTAAGCTACCTTGAACTTTCATAAAAATCAAGAAAACCAAAGTTATTTCTTGAAGGTTACTATTCACCATCTTCTTCCTTAATTTATTGGAAGAGATTGTGAAGGAATTAGAAGTTTAAACTTATAGGATATCCATATCTATGTACAAGGAACCTTAGATAATTACCTTGTGATTTAACAATGCTTGGAACTTGATTTTTGATTTTTCTTCCTTTGAAAAAGAAGAAAAGCCGAGAGCAAGATATTGAGAATGAAATGATTTTGTGTTTTTTGATTTGTTTGTCTTAGCTTGGTTGTTTTTTTGTTTTGTTTTTGGTTAATTACCTTAATAACCTTATATTTGTGTGGTTATAAACCAACCACACCTCCTCCTTCCCTATGTCATGCTTGCATCACCTTATTATGTCATCATCTCTTACTTGCCCTCTTCTCATTGGTTGGATGACCTCATCATCCCTAACCTCCTTGATTAACCTCCTAATTGTTTGCCTAATGACCGCTGATCTGTTGTACGGTTCGCTTAACTTTCGTTTTCGTTTATCGTTTGAGGGATCATACCCGGGATCTTATTACTTGGGTTTCCTTAACCTTTCTTAATAAATTATAATCCTTTTATGATCCTCTCTTATAATCCTTTAATTTAAATCCTTTTTATCCTGTTACCTTATACTCAATTCTTTCCGTATCTAGTGGATTTCCGGGAAAAATCAAAGTGTTCGGAATTGGATTCTGACGATCTTTACATACACTTATATACCATATAGAGTACTAATAAAATCTCAGAATATCCATAACAAAACCCTACATAGTGTGACATGAAAAGTTTTCTCATTCAGCATAATCTGCAAAATCACTATTCATAAGGGTTTCAAAAATTTCCAAAAATTGGGGTTATTACAGTCTCCCCTCCTTAAAAGGATTCCGTCCCGGAATCAGATAGAAAATGAATAGGGATACTCTCTTAGAATTGGACTTTCTAATTCTTGAGTAAATTTTCCCACATTGTGGTCCTATCACCAAACTCTGCCTAGTTTGATAACCCTTCTCCTAAGCACTTGTTCCTTTTCACTCTATAACCCTTCCTGGTTGCTCCATATAGGTTACGTCAGGTTGCATGTCTATGCGCTCATATGCCCCTATTTATCTGGCATCTGAATTACACTTCCTTAACATTGATACGTGGAACACGTTATGACTTGCTACATGGTCAGGGGTAGGGCTAGCTCATATGCTCACTTCCCAATATGTCTTAATACCTCAAAGGGTCCAACAATTCGTGGGCTTAGCTTTCCTTTCTTTCCGAACCTCATCCATCCTTTCCAAGGGATACCTATAACATTACTAGGTCCCCTATTTCATACTCTTTGTCCTTTCGTGTCAAATCAACATACTTATCATGTCCATCTTGGGCTACTACCAGCCGTCCTCTGATTAGATCTATCATATCCTTGGTCCTTTGGACCACTGCTGGTCCGAGCATTTTGCGCTCTACAACTTCATCCTAACATAAGGGAGATCGACATTGTCTTCCCTCAAGGATCTCATAAGGAGATATCTCAATACTGACATATGATCTATTGTCATAAGAGAACTCAATCTGTGTTAAGTGATCATTCCAATTTCTTTCAAGTCTATTGCACAGACTCTCATTATAGCTTTTAGCATTAGAGCTTTTGCTTCTCAATACCCATTCTTTTCCAGTTCGTAATCGCTACTACCTTCCGTTCCTAATATTATAGTGGTTATACTTTTGCTCGTTAGCGTTCTATAACCTTTTAATAACCACGTCAACCTTAGTATCACGAATGTGTTTCCATTCAAAATACCACCACAACTTTACTACTCCTTTTTCAGCTGTTTCTATTTCCCAAAGTTTGATCAATCATATAGAAGTAAAGGAATTTGTTGAGAGATCAGTATGATCATGAACACTTGTTATATCGCATAGTTAGTACAGAAGGTGGCCATCCTTTAGTACTTGACAAGCAATTAAACAATAGATGGTATCCTACTAGGCTTCTATCACACAGATAGATAGTCATTCGGCAATACCTCCCCTTCTGGAAGGGTTGTTCTTCTCAGCTTACATGAAATGAAAAGAAGAGAAAAGAACGAATTGAAGAGAATTGTATATATGAAAAAAAAATATACTGCCACAAAATATCTGGCTTGGAACCTACCTCTGAATTATAGAGGTTTGTCATAGGAGAACAAAACATATGTGTATATATATCAACATCAAGTATTATCGCATCGCATTTCGCATGCTTAAATATTTTTGCTATTCCGTCCGTCATTCTATGGACCCATGCTCTTCCTCGAGCTTATACACAATCACCTTTGAAACTCCCTCGATATCGAAAATCGAACCTGGGATCTCATTCTAGACATCATCGTTACTAGAATTCTATGCTTGCACCGCAACCTTCCTCATATAGTAATACGACTCTCTTTTCATAAGAGGGAATAAATATTCAATAGGTAGATACTCTACTTAATTAGTCTATCAATGATAACTTATACACTACCACGACCCGATTAGTGGTACTCAATCTCAACATCCATTCCAATACAACTCTCACGGTTGTAATCAGCTCATTACTCGCAGAATCATTGCTGCACTACTATGGTCCACTACTGACCTACTGTCGTCGTTCACTTTCCATGAAATCTTAATATCTAACCATACGGCGTCCATACATCTCGTATAGAATTCTTCTAAGGAGTTAACATAACCACCAATCACAATTCATGAAGAACACTCCAAACTCTGACGTACTTTCATGACATGAAGTAGATAAAATTGCAGAAGAGTTCCCGTCAAAGCAACGATAGCAGGTTAATACCATTCTTAATCGTATACCTTAAATAGAAGACTTAACTCAAGGGTTCGTCTAGTCCTTTTTGAAACATGGTCCTGGCTTATCTCAAGATAGTATCTTCTGAGATAGATAGCCCGCTCATGGCGATTACACGAATTAAACCTTTACCAACTACTATTACGGTTGGGTATTGCACAGTCATCAGAAGGAATGTCAATCTTCCAAACCATAATACAACCTGCATAGCTTTAACCATCATCACTGTATTCCTTTGGCACAAGCGCCTATAATTATCCTCTTACCTTTAAAGTGTAGGCCACCTCTTTGGCCTTTCCTTATAGTAAAATTTCCTTACAGTCAATGTCATTTTAACCACCTCCAAATAATTTTCTATCTCATTTCAACACAGCTTATGTGAAGATGTTTTCCTTCAAATATGATGAGAAAAAAAAATATCACCATTTTTCCATAAGTTATTGTCTCAGTCTTTAGAGGTTAATCACTGTCACGACTGACTCTCAATCATACTTAGAACATCTTTTATCTTAAGTCTTAATTGCCCTGAACAATTTTGACCCTTACTGGTTCGATCCATATTTTCTCGTGGTTTAACACGTGCCCCACTTGGCATCATTGTAATTACGTCATATTTCCTTTATCAACATTTCTATTCTTGAGAATTTTGAATATTACCTTTCTCCTTGTAAAACCTCTAAGGTTATCCTTGAATCGTCCCTCCTGTATTCCCTAGATACAAGGCATATCAAGATACCATTTATTAATACCAGAATCATTGTCTATATACTTCTGAAAAATTTCTCCACTGATTCTTAAAGGTTGTTATTACCTTAATCCTTTCCAATTCATACTGTCAAACTCATATTATCCCTATTACGGGTGAAATGCCAACCTTTATGCATTCCCCTGGGATTCATTTTAAGTTACCGATGTTCTATCCTTAATTCCACCTTTAGAAAAAGTACATGCATCCTTCCATGGATAAATCAAGTCATATATCCCTGATGAGGGTGTCTTATTCAATCATTCCCACCTCGATAGTATATGCCTAATTTTACAATAACATCTGTATTCCAAATGAGGTCAATCAATATGGCCTCCAAAAGATAACAACGGTTATCCGTTTTTCTTGCCTAATTTGGTAACGATAACATGGATGTTCTGGAAGATATTGGTCGTGTTTAACGTGAACTTCTTCTTAATAATTCCTTATTTACTTTTGTTGTTTATCTCAACAGTCATCTCAATGTTGGGATATCTTTCATACCTGCATCTCCCTTTCTGGGTATCAAGCCACCGGTCTTACACTTCATATTCTTGAAGGTCACTATCTTCATCCAATTTTCCTAATTTCTTACTTCCTTGTCTCCTCAGTCTATCCGCGTCTTATTATTTATCCTTCGAACTATCTCAAGGTTTCCTCGAATCCTCCCAACTTACAGGGGATAAAATATATGTATCTCTTATGCCTTCCACCATCAATTTTAACTCATGGTGAATCACCCTCATCCTGACGATTACATACTTTTCTATTTCTATTGCTACGAGTCTTTAGGGTTTCCTCATACCCAACTCCTTTATCATTCCTCACACTCTACTGCCTTTATATTCCTTTCCACTTCAATTTCTTTTTATTTTCCTTTCTCTTATCATTATTTCATGAACCCACTAATCATTGACTTCAAGCATCACATCATTCTGGGATTCTTGTCATCAGAACGAATCTTGACAACTTTTACAACTTAGCTTCATATTTCATCATACTCGTCCGCTTTTGTTCTGACTCTAAAGCTTTTACACTATCTCCATAACCTTGGGAATTACTTTCCCGAAAACAATTGACTGAACTTTAATCAGTTTATTCTAACCTCTGGCTCCGTGCCTTTCTTGGTCTTTCACCAATGGTGGCCCTTCTCTTAGGAGGGTAAGTGACAAAAATAGTCTTTTGTGATTCGTCCATCATTTAGAATCTCAAATGATTCCTATATTTCCTTTAGCCAGGCTCTTGCCTCGACTGGTTCAGCTTGTTCCTTGGAACTCTAAGGGCTTAGCGACTTAAAGGTCCTGAAAGAATTTCTCACCGCATTGTTTCCTCAGGGTGGTGGTTGGGGATAATAGTCTAAGTTCTGTCTAGAAAGGTCCATAAATTTTCGTATAGGACTACCGTCTCGGGTCTCCTTTCCTTACTCGACTTCTGTTTCCTTAGTCTGAACATTCCCTCCTCCTCCCCATAATCGGGGTCCTCCTATATATTTTAAATCCTCATTTTCCACTTCATCATGTTATGGGTTCCTTCGATCTTGATGGCGACCTCCCTGACTATCACGTTCAGGGTTTGCTCTAAATCTTATTCCTCAAACTAGCTTTCATCTAAGATCTCATCTTTAAGCTCTTGAACATTTGGAACCCAAATTCTGTAGGAATACCTCATTATTCCCTTATCATCTTTCTCGGTATTAATCTCTTATCTATTTGTTGGCTCTCTGCCTTCATTCATCATTTTTTCTGGCACAATCTGTTCTTTTCCAATAATTTGAACTATATTGCAATCTCAAACAGCTTTTCGGTACCGGCTCCGGTTACCTTCACTTCAATTTCCATTTTCTCAAAATCTCTTATAAACTCTCCAAAAGACATTATCATTTTGAGTCTCTCCTTTTTACTAAGGGCATCAGCCACCATATTGGCTTTCCCCGAATGATAAAGAATCTCCTAATCATAATTCTTGATTAGCTCTAACCGCCTCCTCTGGCGTATGTTGAGCTCTTTCTACGTAAAAATGTACTAGAGCTCTTATGGTTTGTGAATCTCGCACTTCTCTCCATACAAGTAGTGCCTCAAATCTTTAGGGCAAAATTATTGCCATGAGCCCAAGCTCATGGGTGGGGATATCGAATTTTATATTTCCTTAATTGTCTTGACGCGTACGCGATTACCTTGCTGTGCTGTATAAGAAGCACCCTAATTCCTTATACGAAGCGTCACTACAAATCAAAAAAAATCTCCTTTTCCATCCGGCAACGCCAACATAGGGAACATCACCAACCTTTGCCTCGGTTCTTAAAAGTTGTTCTCGCATTTCTCTGTCCATTCGAACTTCTCAGTCTTACGAGTAAGCCGCGTTAAAGGGGCTACTATCTTTACAAACATGAACGAACCTCTGGTAGTGACCGGCCAATCCTACCTCTGGGAGTTGCCCTAATCATGGTCATCAATTCCTCAGTGGTCCTTTATTCATTCTTGTCAAGATCCTTCACGGGATCCTCCTCAGCAACAATCCCTTCTAGGAAAACATCCTCAACCGCTACATCCTCAATATCAACATCATCCGGTCCTGCGTTAGGACGCTCTATCGGATCCACAATCCGATCTCCAATTAGTAATAAAACATCATCGCGCTTTTACTCCTCAACCTCAGGGTTCGGAGTCCCGCTACCATCTACGATAACGAACTACGCTTCTATCGCTACATTTATAAGGGTTCCCATAAGGGTTTTAACTGTCGGTGCTACATTAGGTAGCTCGACTATGAACTTGGCAAGAGTTCTTATTATCTTAGTGAACTTATTATCTTAACGTCACATCATCTCTGAGGTTTATAATGCTGAGCTCTGATACCACTTCTGTAACACCCCCAAATCCGGGGTCGGGGATCCGGGTTGTCACGAGTTCCATTTCCCTTAATAACACCCAATCTTAATAAATAATCAACTACTCTGTACTGTGACCCCACAATAAATACACACACCACAAGTTATAGTCTCAGAGATGAATATCCAAAAATAATCACAAGTCATTTTATTCCAAAATTATATGCCATTAGACCTTAAAAGGGTTTCTGAATAAATTTACATTTCTTTGCCATTATTACAATTCATAAATATACATAATCTGGTACATCAAAAGTTGAAAGCTTAGACTATTGTAGCTCCTACCTCAGCTACAGCGACATTAACGCCTATAGGAAACTGCGGAACGTTTCCTATCCGCTCGCGAATTGGGAGCTTGGTCATGTTCATCTTTTCTATCTGTTGTTGTGTGATGAAAGAAGAAAGCAAGGGTGAGCAGCAAGCCCACCAAAATAATATGTATAATGATTTACAATATATGAGCCTTCTCATAGTACTCATGAAAGTCTTGGTCAAAAGAAATGAACCAAGTTTAATATCTTAATGCGATGAAGTCGCAAAATATTCAGTATATATACATATATACTTTTCAAAATCTTGGAAGTCCTCTTCCATGTATAATATACACAAAGTTCCAGTTTATAACTGTATAAAAATATCGTTGCAAGGTGATCTCATATATCTAACCTTGTCTCAACATTTTTCTGAAAGTCTTTGATATGCATAAGATAATCATTTACTACATATAAGTTTAAAAGATGAAGTTACAAGATACTCCAATATACTTATATCTTTTCCGAATACTACTTGAACTACCACCGTTCAAGTTATAATTAGTTTCAAAAGTTCATCACACTGATGAGACTACAAGATAAGACTTGAATAGATTCAATCTTTGAAATATTTTGAAGGAAATGAAGTTATGATATACTTCATTAAGTCCCGATATATATATACACCTATATATATACATACGTTTCCTGAAAACCTCTGTCATGTAAAGTATGAACAGAATTGCAATATCCAATAAATTTGGAAAGGAAAGAATTTTGGCATAAACCTGATATCTTGCTGATCAGGCAAAGATACCAATAAGTAACCTTTTCTACTAGTAGATGGACGAATTGCCCACTGGTCATCACCCTGGTCGCAATAGGACCTTATGCTGGACTGCCACTCAGCCACTTATGCATTTGATGGACTCCCACTGAGCCACTTACACTATCATGGACGCCCACTGAGCCCATGTTGCTTATGCCGACTCGATAGATGGACTTACTTCCCGAACGTTGGGTAAGTAATCAATTCATTTACCAAAACTGCAACCTTGTTGCGAATATAAAATACACCACAGAGCCGGATCCCTCAGGTTTTGAGCGAGTATTTAAATCCCCTTTAAAAGGAAGATCTTAAATATAAAAATGAGTTTTGGGATCCGCTCTAACTTTTAAAAATCATTTTGAAGACTCGAAAATACTTTAAAGAGTGTTTGGAGTAATGCTGATTTAATGAAGTAAATCAGTCCCAATATATTTAGAAAATATCTGAATATTATTATTTAAATAATATTCACATAAAGAATAATCTTTATACAAATAATTGAAGTAGAAGTTGTAAGACTTATACTTGAAATGAGTATTAAATAACCAAAGATATACTTATACGAAAGTACTATCTTTATTTGAATAATCAAAAATAAGTTTGATTATCGACACCTTATTCTTTAATAAAATAAAGAATATAACTCAGCAATAATCGGAGTCATAGATCCTCAAATGAATATTCAAATAATATTCATTAAATAATATAAACTGAGTCATAAGCCCTCGAATGAATATTCAAATAATATTCAATTAATAAAATAAACTGAGTCATAAGTCCTCGGATGAATATTCGAAATAATTTTCAATAAACAAAATAAAGTTAAAGTTATCGAATAAACCTTATTCGATTAATAGTTTTGAAAACTATAACCATATATATATAAAATATATATAATATTCTCGGGAACATCGACTCCTGGTTTAGAAAGATGTTCACCTTTTTATCCCCTATACTAAGGGTAAACTCAAATACCGCTTATCTCTAGCATAAGTATTATGCAACTATAAGCATTTGAACCAACAGATATATAAATCAAGAATATGAAACACGCATGCATATATACCATATCACATGCTACAATATATCGCAAGAATTTGCTAATAACAAATATGCATTTATCGCAAGATCATGCATATACACATATACATCACAACAACAGTTATACGGGTAGAAAACTTGCCTGAGTGCTCCCGAATAGACTTAAGCTTAGAGTGGGTCCGATAACCTATGAACAACAACATAAGTTGGAATTAAACCCCGGTCGCTTAAGAAACTAGACTTTAACCATTTAGAGTCCTAACGTTCGCTTTCACGCTTAACGATTTACTTAAGTCGCTCGAGTACCCTCGGCTCCCCCATTTTTAATAAATTAACCATTACGAGTTTTAAGGCGATTCTTTCGCAAGTGTCTTACCAACTGCCTATTACACCTTACGTAAATGTTTCATACTTCAATTAGTCCTTTAAGGTCTTTAACCTATGTTTCAAAATAAGGCGAGGGGTAATGTTTTGTTCGCGAAACGTCGTTACTTAAAACGGCCGTTTCTCCTAAACCGTACATCGGAATCAAACGAACCACATATCAAAACGAAGCTCGTAACATGAACTATCTAAAAATGGCAATGGTCAAAACCTAGCAGGGAGTTCTCGGGTCCTAATGTTATGAACAAAAGCAGTCTAAAGTAAATCGGACATTACGACGTCTATGTTTACGCGATTTCCCAATTTTATACCATTCCAATTCAACCACCAATCAATCCCAATTCATTCATACAATCAACATTCATCCAAAACACACTACAACAGTCCCAACACCTCAAGTTCTTCCAATTTATGTTATTCTCATCATGAACTTAAACTATACTTAATTCCTTTAACAAATCAACAAGATTCAACATTCATACCACTACCACTCCAACCCAAACTCTAAACAAACAAGCTTCATGCTTCACATATACTATATTACTCATAACCATTCCTAAATACTCAAAACTAAAGCTAGGGTTTGGAGTTTATACCTTCTTGAAGCTTCTTAATCAATGAAAGATCCTTGGAATGCCCATGGAAGCCTTGATCTATGCTTAAGCTACCTTGAACTTTCATAAAAATCAAGAAAACCAAAGTTATTTCTTGAAGGTTACTATTCACCATCTTCTTCCTTAATTTATTGGAAGAGATTGTGAAGGAATTAGAAGTTTAAACTTATAGGATATCCATATCTATGTACAAGGAACCTTAGATAATTACCTTGTGATTTAACAATGCTTGGAACTTGATTTTTGATTTTTCTTCCTTTGAAAAAGAAGAAAAGCCGAGAGCAAGATGATGAGAATGAAATGATTTTGTGTTTTTTGATTTGTTTGGCTTAGCTTGGTTGTTTTTTGTTTTGTTTTTGGTTAATTACCTTAATAACCTTATATTTGTGTGGTTATAAACCAACCACACCTCCTCCTTCCCTATGTCATGCTTGCATCACCTTATTGTGTCATCATCTCTTACTTGCCCTCTTCTCATTGGTTGGATGACCTCATCATCCCTAACCTCCTTGATTAACCTCCTAATTGTTTGCCTAATGACCGCTGATCTGTTGTACGGTTCGCTTAACTTTCGTTTTCGTTTATCGTTTGAGGGATCATACCCGGGTTCTTATTACTTGGGTTTCCTTAACCTTTCTCAATACATTATAATCCTTTTATGATCCTCTCTTATAATCCTTTAATTTAAATCCTTTTTATCCTGTTACCTTATACACAATTCTTTCCGTATCTAGTGGATTTCCGGGAAAAATCAAAGTGTTCGGAATTGGATACTGACGATCTTTACATACACTTATATACCATATAAGGTACTAATAAAATCTCAGAATATCCATAACAGAACCCCTACATAGTGTGGCATGAAAAGTTTTCTCATTCAGCATAATCTGCAAAATCACTATTCATAAGGGTTTCAAAAATTTCCAAAAATTGGGGTTATTACCTACCTTCTTTAGAGCCACCAAACAAAACTCATTATAATTGTTTTGAAGAAACCAAAGAAAATACAAGTTACTGAGAGGGCCATCTGGAACTGCTTTAATCAAAAAGATTTTCTACCCTTGAACTGGTGCATCTCAGATGAAGACCACTTTCAACAATTAGCTGAAGACACGCGCTAATATTCACGCAAGTATACGCGTTCGCAAGTAATATAGAATACTTTCTAGTTCGTTCCCTCAGAGACTCAGACTAATTTATTGTCTAATTAAACTCACTCACCAATGTATGATTACTTCTCAATGTTAAGATAATAACACTTAAAATTGTTGATCAAATATTAACTATAATTAACTACTTAATTAACCACTTAACTAACACTTCAAATTATCAATAATAAAACACTCATGAGATCACAACTTCATTATTACTTCCTTCTATAGCCATTGTTATTACCTTTAGCATGTGACAGTGATGATATTAATCGAATAACACAAAACTGATAAAAGCCAACTTTCATTGTACTAATACCATTCTACCAAACATCCACAATTAAGATAGAAGTTGAATAGTCATCAATTATGTTGAGTTCCTATATGTCTACAGAAATTGACAACACAACGATTTAAGCACAAGTTATTTCTTTTGATTACATAGGGCAAATAAAACTGTTAGAGTTACCCACTAATCATGCACAACGTACATGAACCTATGCTAGCATGGCAAGTTCTAAATCTCAAGATCCACCGTCGCTTCACAAGAGACTAACACCCTATCTTATATGTTCGCGACGCACATAAGACGAATATGCACAACCAATACTAGATATCATGCAATCATCACACACTAAAGTATTAAACAATTAACTAAAGAATTCCATAATAAATCCGTTGTAACCCCATGATCACGATTAGCCCATAATAGAACTTATCACCATCATGGGTTCATATGAAATCATGACAAACAACACAAGAAAATAATAATTACACTAATTATATTAAAACAGAGTACGTCACAAGAGTAAATAAGTCAAAGCAAGAAAACTAGCATCCAACGTTACAACGAAACAAGAATCACAAGAATATATGCTCCCTCTTCGTTGCGGTGTGCTAAATCGGTCTTCTTCCTTATCTCCTTTGCTTCTTGCGTAAAACACAATCTAAAACATAATCTCCTTAATACTCTCTATGAAAATGTCTCAAATCTACCTATATAATAGTCCCATAAAACTCAGATTACATAGAAGTTGGAAGCCACACAGAAGTAGAAGTCTAAAATAATTTGTATTTTTTCCCGACCCTGTGCGGCCGCTCAGCATATCTGCGTGGGCGCGCAGGCTGCTGCGTGGCCGCTCAGCATTGCTGCGCGGGCGCGCAGGACCCTACTGGAAAAATTCCAAGCTTGCTCCGTTTCTTCGCCGTAATCTTCCCATTCCTTTCCTCTCGCAATGGTGAACACATGCCAAGGCTTATTCTTGATGATTCCTCCCCCGAAATGCAACTATTACCCTGAAATGCATAAACACTAGAAAAACGCATCAAATACACAAAATACTTGATTTCAAGACACCAATTTAAGCCATTTTAAGACGTTCTAAGTGGTGTAAAATGCCACTTATCACACCCCCAAACTTAAATCGATGCTTGTCCTCAAGCATCACAGACTCAAAAACAAATACAAATATGCATGAATGCAATCTATATGAAAATGCAACGATCCCCCTTACTACAATTAACCAACCAAATTGTCACATCTCAACGAATGCAGTTAGACAACTAAAGATCAATAAACTCATGCAACCGGACATACATCCAGAAACGTGGTGTGTGCAAATGCTTAACAGATATGCTTCGGAACTAGACCAATTACTATGACTAGACTATCCTCAAGGCAATCCTACGATTATACAAAGAATAAAAATTCTAGGCACAAAGTGATATACAACACTACAAGAACTCTGGAGCTTACTACGGAATCGTGCTTTTTATTTACAACTCAAATGCTTATTTGACCGTGCAATGAGTGAGGTCCACAAAAGACTTATACAATGGTATCCATGTAACGAGCGTTAGGTTAGCGGATCCCAGACTCTAAAAGCCTTAGGTCACTAGGCACAAAGTCCCCTAAGAACTTAATAACTCGAATACCAAAGAGCCCACTCTTGATAAATTATGCAAAAATATATTTTTTTTTATAACTTCTGAGCAAGTGCGTTTCGCTCCATCTTGCTCAACCCTAGACTACTCGCAACATATGCGAGCCGGCTACTAGCCATTTGACGCCTAGCCACAACTAGCAACAACTTCCATACTTTTTTCTCCAAAATTTTTTTTCTTTTTTTTTCATGTCTTTATCACTAAGAACCTATAATCGAATTCTAAGCATAATAAGTAGATTGACCTTGAAAACAACCAAATCATAACAACAATCTAGCCCTTACGCACTCTTTAAGACTTAGTGGACTTACAATTGTTTCTAGCATGCATATCAACCTACACAACTTAATATCACTTTAATGCTATCACTACACTTGCATCAATATCACAATTCAGTCGATAACTTATTGCAAAAGGGATCATGGTAAATGCATGAGCTATATGACATTCATAAATGTCATAAAAAAAACTAAATGGCATAAATTATGCAACTATATGAACTAAACTATCATGAATATGCAACTAAATGACACACACACAATATTCCTTAACTACCACCCCCAAACTAAAAATCTTCACTGTCCTCAGTGAAAGTAGTAGAAAGGAACACAGGGTATACCTACTCGGAGTCATCATCATCATCACCCTCAGCGGGTGGAGTATCAGGCGGTGGGTATGCAGAGTCCTCACCAAAAACTGGCCACTGGATATCAGCTCCAAGGCCTCGAAAAGCAGTCCCTAACGCAAGGGTGAGCTCCTGAGCAAACCTGCTCTGCGTCTCATACATGGCATCCATCCGCCGTGAAAGCCTCCTATACTGGGCATCACCCATCCCAGCACCCTCCTGAGCTCTCGACGAACCAGCCTCACCATGCCCTGGCCTAGCCATAGTAGCACCTCGTGCTGGACGTCCTCCTGGAAGATGATAACCCAGCCCATGCTCCTCAGGCTCACCACCGGTCCACTCCTGCATCCCATTCAGAGTGCCAGAATCTATCGGAGCTGCTGGCAACTGCAACTGCTCATGAGCTGGCCAGTTCACTCCTACTGCTCGGCATAGCTTCGTAACCGTGGATGTATAAGGGATGTTCATATGCTTTGCTCCCCTCAAAAACTTCAGAATTCCTTGGTAGATAAACTCCCCAAGGTCCACATAGTATTCTTCATTCAGAATTCCCCACAACAGCTGTGCTCTCTCAACTGTGACCTCGTGTGCATGTGAAGAAGGCAAAATATTAGCACATATAAATGCATTCCATGCACGGGCATACCTGTTCATGGCGATCGCCGGAAAGTGACGATACTCATTATTGGCTGGACTGCGGTTCCAAACTGTGCCCGGTCGACAGAGAGTCGCACAAATCAAATCCAAGTCAAAATCCTCAGCAGTCTTTTCATTCCAGTTCTCCTCCTCGGGCTTCCTCTCTCGCTGTCCAATCACACGGCGAATCGCCGCAGGATGATAATCAACCGTCAGCCCACGAACTACAGAAACCCCATTCTTTTCAGCCTTCGCGTTCGCGTAGAACTCGCGAACAACGCTCATCGGTACTGCTTCGGGTGACTCACAAAAAGCTATCCACCCCTTCTCTGCAATCATGGGCAACAACTCACCATCCCTCCCTGATGGTAAAAACCCCCTCTCTTTCAGAATCGGCTTCCCCAACAGCCTAGTGTACTCCTCCTCCGCAGCTCTGTCAGTTAACCGAGGTCTTGCAGCAGTACCCCTCGATGAATCAGCAGTAGGAACTGTGCTGCTGCTGTCAATAGTGCGTGCTCTCTTGGGTGCCATTGATTCGTGAATAAAAGTGTGTAAGAACTGATTTTTGATGTTTGTGAGAGGGTTTAAGTGTAGGAAGTTTTGTGGGAGATATGTAGGATAGGTGTATGTATATATAGGGTGTGGATTAGATTAGGGTTTGGGAATTAAGGGCTAAAATGATGGGGTAGTGGGAACAATTCGTGGGTTTATGGGTTAAACTGTTTTTGTGTTTTTGTTTGTTTTTTTTTTCTGAACTGTAAAAAATTTTCTGGAACTCGACCCCTGCGCGGCCGCTCAGCATTTCTGCGCGGGCGCGCAGCAAGCTGCGCGGCCGCTCAGCATAGCTGCGCGGGCGCGCAGAGGGTCTCGGGAAAAAAAAAAATTTCAGCCCCTGTTTTCTGATTTTTTTTTTGTTTTTTTGTTTTTGGATAGGTTATTAACTTCTAAGGGTTCCTGTAACAACAATTCATGGGTTGCCTCCCATGCAGCGCTTCTTTTTCGTCATTAGCTTGACGTTCCGTACCTTTCTCAAGTAGTCAACAAAATGGCACTAACCACCTCTCGGTTTGCCATGTCCCCATAGTAGTGCTTCAACCGCTGACCGTTAACCTTGAATGCTTGGTCCGAATCATTCTCAAAAATTTCCACCGCTCCATGTGGAAACACAGTTTTGACAATAAAAGGTCCAGACCATCTTGATTTCAACTTCCCAGGAAAAAGTCGGAGCCGAGAGTTAAATAACAGAACTTGTTGCCCTGGCACAAATAACTTAGGATGTAGCTTCCTATCGTGCCACCTCTTCACCTTTTCCTTATACATTTTGTTATTCTCGTACGCTTGAAGTCGAAATTCATCAAGTTCATTAAGCTAAAGCATTCTTTTCTTACCAGCTGCATCTAAATCCAGGTTCAATTTCTTCAATGCCCAGTAGGCTTTATGCTCAAGCTCCGCCGGTAGATGACATCCCTTACCGTACACCAACTGAAACGGTGACATCCCAAGTGGAGTTTTGTATGCTGTTCTGTAAGCCCAAACAGCTTCATCGAGCTTTAAAGACCAATCCTTCCTTGACGGACAAACAACCTTCTCTAGAATACGCTTTATCTCTCTGTTAGACACTTCCGCTTGACCATTTGTTTGCGGATGATAGGCAGTAGCTACTCGATCATTCACATTATAACGCTGCATCATAGAAGTGAACTTACGGTTGCAAAAATGCGATCCTTCATCACTTATGATTACCTGAGGCGTTCCAAACCTTGTGAAAATTTGCTTATGAAGAAAATTTAGTACTACCTTTGCATCATTTATTGGTAAAGCTTTAACTTCCACCCATTTTGAGACATAATCGACTGCCAGCAAGATGTACTGATTATTGCAAGACGAGATAAAAGGCCCCATGAAATCGATTCCCCACACATCAAAGACCTCGACTTCAAGCATCACATTTAATGGCATCTCATCCTTCCTTGACAAATTTCCCACTCTTTGGCAACGATCACACCTTAAAACAAACTGATGAGCATCCTTGAACAAAGTAGGCCAGAAAAAACCTGCTTGCAGAATACGAGCTGCCGTCTTCTCACCTCCATAGTGTCCACCATAAACCGTGGAATGGCAGTCTCGTAATATCCCCTCCGTCTCACAGAACGGGATACATCTCCTGATGATCTGGTCAGCTCCCTGTCTAAACAAATATGGTTCATCCCACATATACCACTTCACCTCATGCAGAAACTTCTTCTTTTGAGCGGATGTCAAATTAAGAGGCATTATATTGCTGACGAGATAGTTTACAATATCTGCAAACCATGGTTCTTCCTCCTGAATTGCAAACAACTGCTCATCCGGAAAAGATTCATTGATTAACGTCCTATCTTATGAAGTAGAATCGGGATTCTCCAACCTAGAGAGATGGTCAGCTACTTGATTCTCAGTACCTTTTCTATCTTTGATCTCTAACTCAAAATCCTGAAGTAAAAGCACCCAACGAATGAGTCTCGGCTTCGAATCCTTCTTAGAAACCAGATAGCGAATAGCTGCATGATCAGTGAATACTGTTACTTTCGTACCAAGCAGATAAGATCGAAATTTCTCAAAGCCAAAGACTATAGCCAAAAGCTCCTTCTCAGTAGTGGTGTAGTTCAATTGGGCCCCATTTAAAGTCTTACTCGCATAGTAGACCACATGGAAGATATTTTTCTTGCGCTGTCCCAGAACTGCACCTACCGCATAATCACTCGCATCACACATCATCTCAAACGGTTCGGTCCAATCTGGTGTTGTAATAACTGGTGCAGTGATCAAACTCTTCTTGAGAGTCTCGAATGCTACCAAACATTCATCATCAAATTTGAAAGGCACATCTTTCTCAAGCAAATTGCACAACGACTTAAATATCTTTGAAAAGTCCTTGATGAATCGCCGATAAAAACCCGCATAACCAAGAAAACTACGGATTCCTTTCACAGAATTGGGTGGGGGAAGATTTTCAATGACTCCCACCTTGGCCTTGTCCACCTCCAGACCCTTGCTAGAGACCTTATGCCCAAGGATAATGCCTTCACGCACCATAAAATGACATTTCTCCCAATTAAGCACCAAATTAGTTTCCACGCATCTTTTGAGTACGGCGCGCAGATTATTCAAACATTCATCATATGAGTGTCCAAAGACGGAGAAGTCATCCATGAACACTTCGACGTTATTTCCAATCATGTCAGAGAATATAGCCATCATACATCTCTGAAAGGTGGCCGGGGCGCCACATAACCCAAACGAAACTCTACGAAAAGCAAATATGCCAAATGGACAAGTGAAGGTAGTCTTTTCCTGATCCTCTGGTGCAATACAAATCTGATTATACCCGGAATAACCATCCAGAAGACAAAAATACTCATGTCCCGCCAATCTGTCAAGCATTTGATCAATAAATGGAAGAGGAAAGTGATCATTCCTTGTGGCTTTGTTCAATTTCCTATAATCCATGCATACTCTCCATCCTGTAACTGTTCGAGTAGGAATGAGCTCATTCTTTTCATTTGCGACCACAGTGATACCTCCTTTCTTAGGTACACATTGTACGGGGCTCACCCACGAGCTGTTAGAAATAGGATAAATGATGCCTGCATCTAGCCATTTCAGAATTTCTTTCTTTACCACCTCCTTCATGATCGGGTTCAGTCTTCGCTGCTGTTCCACAGTTGGCTTACTACCTTCCTCTAACAGAATTTTATGCATACAATATGAAGGACTTATCCCCTTGATGTCTTCTATGGTCCATCCTATAGCCGATTTGAATTCTCTCAAAATCCTTAAGAGCTTGTCTTCCTCACTACCTGAAAGGTCAGCTGAAATAATAACAGGTAACGTAGATGAATCACCTAAAAAAGCATACCTCAAGTGTTCAGGTAATGGTTTGAGCTCCAAGGTAGGTGCTTCCTCTATTGATGGTTTGAGCTTCCCTTCAGCGTTCTTGAGGTCAGAAGTACCAAGAGATTCAAATGGTATGTCCAGCTTTCGCTTCCAGGGAGAAGCGTTCAGATATTGTAATTGCTCGTTGCTATCTTTATCATCACTGTCAAATTCCCCCAATAAGGCCTTTTCCAATGCATCAGACATTACCATGTGCTCGAGTTCCGAAGTAACCGCGGAATCAATCACATCCACTTTTAAGCACTCCTCATCTTCTATAGGGAATTTCATTGCCTTGAATACGTTGAAGGTCACATCCTGATCTTGGACCCGCATAGTAAGTTCCCCTTTTTGCACATCTATCAAGGTACGGCCAGTAGCCAAGAAAGGCCTCCCCAAGATTATGGGAATCTTCTTATCTTCCTCAAAATCCAGAATAACGAAATCTGCAGGAAAGAAGAGCTTTTCCACCTTGACGAGCACATCCTCAACTATGCCCCTTGGGTAAGTAATGGAACGGTCAGCCAATTGTAGCGACATGTATGTGGGTTTTGGATCAGGCAGATCCAGCTTTTTAAAGATCGACAAAGGCATTAGATTAATGCTTGTTCCCAAATCACAAAGGCACTTGTCAAAAGTTAGATTGCCAATGGTGCAAGGAATGGTGAAGCTTCCTGGATCTTTCAGTTTTGGCGGTAACTTTTGCTGCAGAACAGCGCTGCATTCTTCCGTTAGAGCAACGGTTTCAAGGTCATCCAGTTTCACCTTCCTTGAAAGAATAGTCTTCATGAACTTCGCATAACTAGGCATTTGTTCCAGAGCCTCAGCGAAAGGTATATTGATGTGAAGTTTCTTGAACACCTCCAGAAACTTCCCAAACTGTCTATCCAGCTTTTGTTGCTGCAATCTCTTAGGAAAAGGTGGTGGAGGATAGAGCTGTTTCTCCCCTGTATTAGCCTCAGGCAGAGTGTGTTCAACAGTAGTCTTCCTTGGTTCCGCCGCTTTCTCCTTTTGCTTAGATTCTTCATCTCTAACTTCAGCTTCGACTTCTTTTACCTTTTCAGCATCAACTACTTTTTCAGACCTTAAGGTAATAGCCTTGACTTGCTCTTTAGCTTCCTTCCTGCCTGGTACTTCCGTGTCACTGGGGAGAGTACCAGGTTGACGATTGAGCACTGCATTGGCTAATTGACCGATTTGATTTTCCAAGGTCTTGATAGAAACCGCCTGACTCTTGCACAACAGCTTAAGTTCCTCAAAATCAGCACTAGTAGGTGCAGCTGCACTTCCCTGTTGAGGATATGATTGCCTTGTAGCATACTACTGTGGTTGCTGGAATCCAGGTGGGTTAAACTGTTTACTCACTCCTTGCTGATATGTTGGCTGAATCGCATTCTGATTATTCCCCCAGCTGAAATTTGGATGATTTCTCCTATTAGGATGATAGGTCGCTGGCACAGGCTGCTGTTGTCGCTGATAATTATTCACATACTGAACAGATTCATTGACAAGAGAACACTGATCCGTAGCATGAGAACCTGCACAAAGCTCACAAATCATAGCTATTTGATTAACTCCATACGTAGCCAAAGAATCGACCTTCATTGATAGCGCTTGGAGCTGGGCTGCAATAGCGGTGGCTGCATCAACTTCCAGAATACCTGTTACCTTGCCTGACGTCATCCTCTGAGTTGGGTTTTGATGCTCATTTGCAGCCATCGTCTCTATAAGATTATACGGCTCAGTATAGCTTTTAGCCCATAAGGCGCCTCCAGCTGCTGCATCGAGCATGGCCCGAGATTGGGCCCCCAAACCATTATAGAAAGCAGTGATCACCATCCAATCCGGCATTCCATGATGTGGACATTTTCTCGACATTTCCTTGTAGCGTTCCCAAGCCTCGCACATAGATTCTGTAGGTTGCTGCGCAAACTGAGTAAGAGCACTCCTCATAGCAGCAGTCTTTGCCATTGGATAAAACTTCACCAGAAACTTTTGCGCAAGATCTTGCCACGTAGTGATGGACCCAGCTGGTTCAGAATGTAACCAGTCTTTAGCCTTATCCCTCAGTGAGAATGGGAAAAGCCTCAACTTGATAGCCTCATCAGTCACGCCATTATACTTAAAAGTGCTGCAGATCTCGACAAAATTTCTTATGTGCATGTTGGGGTCTTCAGTTGCCGCTCCTCCAAAAGAAACAGAATTCTGCACCATCAGAATAGTGCCCGGCTTGATTTCAAAGGTGTTAGCTTGAATAGCCGGATGAAGGATGCTTGACTGAATATCATCAATTTTAGGCCGAGAAAAATCCATAAGAGCTGGATCAGCTTGAACAATACGATCTCCCATGTTTACTGGTTCTTTCTGCTCAGCTCCTGAATCCGAATCCTCAAAATCTAACTTCTCCGGAATATCAAGAACTTCGTGTGTCTCCTCAGCTGTATCTAAAGTCCTCTTGCGAGCACGAGAATGAGTTTGCATAAACGCTTGCTAAAGTACCTGCAACACAACCGAAAAGAGTAAGTAACTATTACGTCCTAATCACTGAGTCCTAATGACCAATGATGGTAAGCACATAAAATAAACAAATACGCCGAGTCCCCGGCACCGGCGCCAAAAACTTGTTAGGGCGAAAACACGCGCTAATATTCACACAAGTATACGCGTTCGCAAGTAATATAGAATACTTTCTAGTTCGTTCCCTCAGAGACTCAGACTAATTTATTGTCTAATTAAACTCACTCACCAATGTATGATTACTTCTCAATGTTAAGATAATAACACTTAAAATTGTTGATCAAATATTAACTATAATTAACTACTTAATTAACCACTTAACTAACACTTCAAATTATCAATAATAAAACACTCATGAGATCACAACTTCATTATTACTTCCTTCTATAGCCATTGTTATTACCTTTAGCATGTGACAGTGATGATATTAATCGAATAACACAAAACTGATAAAAGCCAACTTTCATTGTACTAATACCATTCTACCAAACATCCACAATTAAGATAGAAGTTGAATAGTCATCAATTATGTTGAGTTCCTATATGTCTACAGAAATTGACAACACAACGATTTAAGCACAAGTTATTTCTTTTGATTACATAGGGCAAATAAAACTGTTAAAGTTACCCACTAATCATGCACAACGTACATGAACCTATGCTAGCATGGCAAGTTCTAAATCTCAAGATCCACCGTCGCTTCACAAGAGATTAACACCCTATCTTATATGTTCGCGACGCACATAAGACGAATATGCACAACCAATACTAGATATCATGCAATCATCACACACTAAAGTATTAAACAATTAACTAAAGAATTCCATAATAAATCCGTTGTAACCCCATGATCACGATTAGCCCATAATAGAACTTATCGCCATCATGGGTTCATATGAAATCATGACAAACAACACAAGAAAATAATAACTACACTAATTATATTAAAACAGAGTACGTCACAAGAGTAAATAAGTCAAAGCAAGAAAACTAGCATCCAACGTTACAACGAAACAAGAATCACAAGAATATATGATCCCTCTTCGTTGCGGTGTGCTAAATCGGTCTTCTTCCTTATCTCCTTTGCTTCTTGCGTAAAACACAATCTAAAACATAATCTCCTTAATACTCTCTATGAAAATGTCTCAAATCTACCTATATAATAGTCCCATAAAACTCAGATTACATAGAAGTTGGAAACCACACAGAAGTAGAAGTCTAAAATAATTTGTATTTTTTCCCAACCCTGCGCGGCCGCTCAGCATATCTGCGCGGGCGCGCAGGCTGCTGCGCGGCCGCTCAGCATTGCTGCGCGGGCGCGCAGGACCCTACTGGAAAAATTCCAAGCTTGCTCCGTTTCTTCGCCGTAATCTGCCCATTCCTTTCCTCTCGCAATGGTGAACACATGCCAAGGCTTATTCTTGATGATTCCTCCCCCGAAATGCAACTATTACCCTGAAATGCATAAACACTAGAAAAACGCATCAAATACACAAAATACTTGATTTCAAGACACCAATTTAAGCCATTTTAAGACGTTCTAAGTGGTGTAAAATGCCACTTATCACACCCCCAAACTTAAATCGATGCTTGTCCTCAAGCGTCACAGACTCAAAAACAAATACAAATATGCATGAATGCAATCTATATGAAAATGCAATGATCCCCCTCACTATAATTAACCAACCAAATTGTCACATCTCAACGAATGCAGTTAGACAACTAAAGATCAATAAACTCATGCAACCGGACATACAGCCAGAAACGTGGTGTGTGCAAATGCTTAACAGATATGCTTCGGAACTAGACCAATTACTATGACTAGACTATCCTCAAGGCAATCCTACGATTATACAAAGAATAAAAATTCTAGGCACAAAGTGATATACAACACTACAAGAACTCTGGAGCTTACTACGGAATCGTGCTTTTTATTTACAACTCAAATGCTTATTTGACCGTGCAATGAGTGAGGTCCACAAAAGACTTATACAATGGTATCCATGTAACGAGCGTTAGGTTAGCGGATCCCAGACTCTAAAAGCCTTAGGTCACTAGGCACAAAGTCCCCTAAGAACTTAATAACTCGAATACCAAAGAGCCCACTCTTGATCAATTATGCAAAAGTGCCATTGCAACAACTGAAAATCCAGTACAACATTCAAGGACCAAGCACATTGACATTAAGTACCACTTCATTAGAGAACATGTCATGAATGGTACTGTGGAACTTTATTTTTTCCAAGTGAGAAGCAACTTGCAGACATCTTCACCAAGCCACTTGATGAATCCACCTTTACTAGGTTGGTAAGTGAGTTAGGTATGCTTAATTACTCTTAATCTGTTTTGATGTCTAAGCAATTTGAAATACAGCCAGAATAAAATTTGATGTTTCTTGTCAAAGATGAAATTCTGGCTAAGTCAGAATTTACATCTCGACGGATGTTCATTATCCATTGAAAATGAACATCTGTTGAATCTTATCATCCATTGAAATATTAAATATTATTCTAGATAATTTTATCTCGATGGATAATTATTTAATCTTTATCCGTCAAATTGCTCTCAATCTTAGCGGTTAATTCTAGGCATTATCCGTCGAATTTACTTATAGCCTGTAAGTATATTTCAATGAATAATCATTAGAATTTTGTCAGTTTATTTTATTTTAAACGGCTATTTTGGGCTAATTTCATTGGTTACTTTATTTTTACTTTTTACTTTTTAACCGTATATTTTTTAGAAAATATAAAAGCCTATTTCTTTTTCATTTTTACTTTTATCTTTCTCAAGCAATTTCTCTAACTCTTTCGTCTCCAAGCAAAAACCTTCTTCTCTACAATTACTTTTACTCTCATCAATGGCACCTGTAGTCAAGATCATGTCTCAAACTGGGTTTGTTTATGAAAAGAACAACTTCGTCACACTAGTGAACAAAGGGATTGCTGCTTCTGAGGATTACCACAAAATGATGGATTTCATTTGAAGTTGCAAACTGAAATATGCTATGTTGGAGTCTCATGTCATCTATTGTGAAGCGGTTGAAGAGATACAGACTACTGCTGTTTACAACTCAAAGGACAAAACAATTACATTCACTCTTAAAGGTAATAATTACAGCATAAACAGTGATATAATTTGTGCTTGTCTTAGAATACCTAATAATAATACACTAGTTCCACACACAGACACAAATGTAAGCTCTATGCTTATTTCTATGGGTTATTCTCTTGACCCTGTCAAGCTAGGTGAAGTTAGGAAAAAAGGCCTTAGAAAGGAGTGGAGTTTTCTCTATGACTCCTTTATTAAAGTCTTTTTTGGAAAAATTAGTAACTTTGATGTTGTGACTTACTCATTTGTTAACATGCTGTATATGCTGCTTAGTGATAAGTATCATAACTTTAGTGAGTCTGTCTTGTATGAGTTATGTTATAAGCTATAAGACATTAAGAAAACATCTAAAAATATATATTATGCTAGAATCTTTATATTGCTAGCTAACTTTGTTTCTGAGAATCTTATCATTGAGAACCCAACCAACAAGTTTGATTGTTGGGTTCAAGAAAGAAGAGTTATTGCTGATTTGAACAGGGAAGAAAACTTCAGTGAGGTTCCTCTAATCTACCTGCCAATCATGGAGGGGCCTCAGGTAAGTGAGGTAAATACATATGTCTCTGCTACTTCTCTACCACAAGTTTCTTTACAGACAACTGTGGCTATGGCATCTGTGAGTTTGCCCCAACAAATGCCTACCCAAGCCACTAAAACCAAAATTTATAAATCCAAGTCTCAAAGACCCCACTCTAGTTCCTCTCAAAAGGGACTAGTTTCAAAACTACTAAAACCAAATAGGGGAGTGTGAAGGGAAGTAAGCTTGGTGAGGGACAGTGTGAATATCAAAGAAACCCTAAGAATAAGGAGGGAGAGGTGTGTGTAACCTAGCCTAGCCATACTGCAGTTTCCCAATAAACTTTAGTGCTTAATAAGGAATCTAGTTCATTACTAGTTGCATCTTCCCAATAGGATGTGACTATTGAACAAAGCTCTCACACAAGAGAACAGGCCAAAAGGGTTATGAACGCAAACTTACCCCAAACTTACACAAGAAAGAGGAAATCTAAAATACTTGGGGATACACAGGGTGCACACACTGTGCAAACTGCAGTCAAAGACTCAGTTATAGCACCTTCTCAAAGTCAGATTAATGTGGCTCCAATAAATCTGGAGTCATAGATAAAATCTCTTATCATAGAAGCACCTCACACACAAAACTCACTCACAAACTCACTGTATGTGGACATGAATCACACATCAATTCCTGATTTTCCATCTTTAATTCTACTGGAGACGCCAAAATCTCAAGCAAGTAAGCATCATCTTTTGGATGATTTGTTGGCTCACTTGCCATTTTTTTCTGATTCTACTGAGAAATCTGTGCAAAATCTCAAATCAATCACCACAGATTCTATAGTAGTTTCCACTCCAAACTCTATCATTTCTACTATCTTGACGAATATCCTTCAACCATTGACTAGTGATTGTATCTCGATGAATGTGCTTATGAGCAATCATCCGTTGAAACTCTCAACTACTATATCGACGGATGTCTCTCATCCGTTGACTATCACTGCACCACTTGAAATTTCAACTATTGTTACGAGTGCAGATGATCTATTAGTTGTACAATCCCTCTTAGGATTGGGGGAAGGGAGTGAACAAAGTGAGAGGTTGAGTTGCTCTCAGGCAAAAGGACAGAAAATGAGTGAACAAATGCAAGCTATTTCTTCCAGCTTGGAAAAAGAGAGTGAGATGAGCCCCACCTTAGAAGGTGAAGGTGCGGGTGTGAGGGTGGGAAGCCAAGAGGAGCCCTTGATACAAAAATAGAGAGAAAATGAGAGAAAAGCAGGTACACGAGAAATAAGGGTGGACACCATTGCTAGTGAGTCAATGAATGTCAGTGGTGCAGAAAAAGAGAGACTGTTTCAGCAAGAATATCAAGCTGGTATAGATTCTATCTCTTTGGATGCTGAGACATTTACTCATCTTGTTCCAGCATATCAAATTCTGGATGAATAGGGCAATGAGGAGGCTGAAAAGATACTAAAATTGGTACACACAACAACTTTAATGCTAAGGGCCAAGGATGCAATCAACTCACTTCCACCTGCAACTGGTGATGATTTTGAGTTAGATTCTAGTGAAATATTTGGGGATGCTTCTAAAGATGAAGAGGATTTCATGGACATAGGGGGAGATGCAGGTCCTAGCTCAAGCACAAACACTCCAACATGGATATTTAGCAAAGACTGCAGTGAGCATCACTTCAAATCAACTCTATTCCACATAATCCATCAGACTCAGACAACTCTTCAAGCTACTACAGATGCCAACACCAAGTGTCTTCTCCAAGAACACCTTGGGTCTCTTCACTTGCACAAAATCCAATCTCTCAAGCAAAATCAAGACCCAAACACAAACCAACTGTCAACAAGGGAGATCAACTCTTCATTTATGACATTAAGGAATTTTCAGACCTAAATCTCTATTTAGACGAGCTAGAAGAAGTAAGAGCTATTAATTCTTACAAGCATCTTCCATAGAGATTGGTCTTATTCTAGTATAAGGGTGGAAAAAAGATAACTTGGCCTCTTCACAGAATTCTCAATGAAGGCTATTCTGTTCTAGTAAAGATTTTCTCCTCAATAAAGAAGAACTTTGGGTTCAATATAGTTTCCAAAGAGATGGTACTGAATAAAATTGAGGAGATAATGAATAGCACGAGAGATCCAAATGCACTCCCAAGAGTCTTATTTATTCCCTACAATGGAGATAGAGCGCATTTGAGACCAAACTGGATAATAGAGTTCAAGGATGAGGAGAGCATCAGAAGATTCTTCAGATTAGAGTATTAGCTAAAGATTTCGAGCAACGAAACTCTCATGGAGATATAAAAGATGTCGGATCATACTAATGAAGATAAATCTGAATTCTACAGGAAACTTCAAAACCAGATTGAAGAGAACAATGAGAAACTGGGAAAGAAGTTCATAAAATCAAGGAAATAAACTAAAATTGCTCAATTTAGAGGAACACCTTGAAAATGGATTGTGAGATTATCTAAAAACCTTCCTCTATATAATTTTCAATAAATTGCAGCACTGGTTAATTGTATCTACTATAAATCAGTTTGTATTCATAAGGTGTTTAGTTATCATCAAGTTTCTCTTAATTTATGCCTATAATTCCAGTAGACATAAATTGGGGGAGATTGTTAGGAATATATTGTGTACTTGATGATAAGTTGAATACAACACCTTAGTTGATTTAATTCAGTGAATTTGTAGCTTTCAACGGATGTTCACTTTAACATCCGTTGAGAGAGTAACTTATGTATCAATAAGTCTTGTAACACATTTATGCATTCTACAATACCTTAAAGATCTACAAGTTGTAGGATATTCAAAGTCATGTTGACTACTAGTTTGATATGCAAAATAGGATGGCTAATTGTAAATATCAGATGCCTTAAAATTTTGCATAAGTGAAATAGGGTTAACTGCTATGGAAGACTTTCAACAGATGATTTTACAAGGCTTCGACGGATAACTCAAGTCACATTCAACGAATGATCTAATGAAGCTTCAACGGATGATTCAACACAGCTTCAATGGACGATCCAATGAAGTTTCAATGGATGTTCTAATTCAAATAGCAGTTGATAGTGACCTGACAGTCAAATGGGTTGATTAGATGCAAATGGAATGTGGCAGTCTATTTATAGGTTTTAGAGAACAAAGATGTATTTCCCCTTCCATGCTAACTTGAAGATATTCAAAGATGCTGGATAGAGAAATGAAGAAGCATGTAATTAGACTAAGAAACATTTTGTCTTATTTGTTTGTCTTTTTATCATTTAACTTGGTGATATATAAACCAAGAGTAGCAAGAAGAAAAATAGAGATTCAATCAAGTAAGCAAACATTCAACTAGACAAATAGATAAAGCAGAATCTGTAAAGAATTTCTCTAAAGTTTGTAGTTCTACTTGTAAGCAGCTGTGTACAATCTTTGTATCACAGAGTTCTCGAATTTATATATATCTCAGGTGGAAAAGTTCAATCCACCAGAAAGTTTTTAAATACTTGTGTTTAATTACTTTGTGTTTGATTTCTCCAATATTTTCATTCCGCACTTTAGCTAAATCAAACACAGTTATATATTCAAGGTAGAACAGTTCTTAAATTGGAAAAGAAACCAGAATTACATTCAACTCCCCTTCTGTAATTCTTAGATTGTTTGGGAATAACAGATTTACGCGACAAAAACTACTACAAATTACAAACTTTGGATGTATAAATGATCAAGTTAAAATTATTCAAAAATCATGAACATTTTACAGTGAGTAAGAAATGTAGTATAAAAACTATCATAAAAATTTCAAGTAAAAATATGGATTTTTCAATTTTATAAAAATGTCGGAGCCGAGGTCGCGCGAGTAGAAATCTTTAAGAATCGCAAGAGGAGCCGAGTGGTAAAAGCAAATGAGAATAATGGACATAAAGGATTGTTAAATGAAAACGAAGTTAACGACTACTAATACTTTATTAAAATGAAGAGAGTAAAGCGAGTCGTGTAATTGATTATAAACGTTGCGTATTTACCAAACAATGATAAAATGTGATTAGTGACTAACGAAACAATAATGTTCTTGATTTTAGATTTTCAGACAAACTCGAGAACACCCTCCACCTCAAAACACCCAGGCAAGTTTACAAACCCACCTTCGTATTCTGTTGTGTTGTGGAAATTAATTTACTGCGTTTACATATAAATGTCATGTTTTCCATGATTGCAAATTACGAGTTTTACATATCGATATTGATTGGAAATACTCCCTCCATCCCAATTTATCTATCTTGTTTGATTTTTGATGGTCAAATTGACTCAACTTTGACCGTAAATAAAAACTCATTCTTTCATTATTTTGAAAAAAATTAAAATATACATATAAAAGTAGATTAAACATATTTTCTAATGATATAAATTTTATAAGTATTTTTGATATTATACAATATGAAATTTTCGGTCAAAGTTGGGTCAATTTGACCATAAAAAGTCAAATAAGACAGATAAATTAGGATGGGGGGAGTACAATATATATATATAGTATTATGTTTTAACTCTAGTGAGTAGTGTGATAATAATTTATAGACTGAGGGTCGGTCAGCTTGTATTAATTAAAAACCCAGAAATCATTCCGCAGATGATTTGGACGATTAATGTCCGTAATTATTTTATTCCAAGGGATTCGATGTCCTCTTGCGAAGTATCGAATACCTTGAATTTATTTAAAACGATTTTCAAAGATCATATTCCCTCAATTATATTTAATTACTCAAATAATGAATATTATTTGAGATATAAATATAAAAAAGAGAAGTATTCTACGATGATTATTTTATTTTAAAGTTAATTATTAAATATTGATTAAATGATTTAATATGACTTAAAAATAGTAAAACCTATCTTTAAATATTTTCTGAGTTTCGGAAAATCATTCTAATACTTTCGGATCATCGAAAAAAATTATCTCGACGTAGTTTAAATATTTTGACTATAGTGTCAGAAGAAACTCCCCCTCATTTATTTATCTGACAACGGTCAACTCACATTATCATAGTACTTCTTCCGAAAATTCTCGGAGGTATATACATATGAGATGAGCTGTGTCTGTCAACAAGCAAAATGCTTGGGGAACTTCGATGCGCTTCGAGTTATTGGGATATAATAGGATTTATCAAAGTACTAGGAGGGGTAGACTCTAGTACTACGAGTACTAGGGAGACTACCAAAGGTACCGCAGGTGAAGGTACTTTGTGTACTCAGAAACTTGTGAAGTGTGTGTATACCGGAAATGGGACACATACACCAAAACCAGGATACGAATGTATCGTCCTTCTACTAGTAGAAAAGTTTACAAATTTATGTATTATGACTGATCATCGTATTCGGTGGATTCGGTGAATGTCCTATTCTTCCGATTGGAATTGAGATGCAATACTATAACCCAAGCCTAGGTTATAGGTTTACCATTAAAGTATTTGCAGACTAATAAGTCAATCAAAAATATTATTTCAAAAAGAGGTGTATATTGCCAAGAAAATGATTCTCATGAGTATATAAATCGAGAATATTGTCAAGATATTTTGATATATATAAAATATCTGATTTGATTTAAAAGAAAAAGGTTTATACCACCAAGTTTTCAAATCGTCCTATTATACGACGAAGTATTACTTTAATAGTTATTTCCAAAATGTTTTATACATTATGGCTGGGCATTATTACTCACTCTTGCTTTCTCTTAAATGTCACAACACAACAAATAACCAGCATGCCAGTAAGAGACCTAGTCGACTACAATTGTGAGGAGAAGCCCTTGCAGCATTGCTTCAGGAAAGCAAGAACATTTAGATAGGCTTCAGATAATTGTAAGTTTATTATAACTTCATTTAGAGGTTACAAATAATAGTTTGAGATCCTGTAAAGTACATTTGAGTTGTAATAACAAATGATACTTGTTGTACATCGTTTGTAAGGCTGTAACTTATGTGTGTGTGTGTGTGTGTACGTGTGAGATTGGGGTCTGTTTGATTATGGAATCAATATAGGTTGTACATGCCTAAAAGATGGCATAACAACCCAGATTCCTGACCGAAATGGTATCAGAGCAATAAGTTATAGTACCTAGAGACGTGAGTGTTAAGAGTTATGTCTAGAAGTGAGATTAGTGTGAGAGCTCATATAGAGTTCGCTACTAAACTACCGGATGTAGTACCGACGAGTAAGTTAGGTCGGAAAGATGATTGACGTATTATATTAAGGCCAGTGGAATCATTAGAGATCATCAGAATGATGAAGATAGATTGTAGAATGGAAAATGTTACAACCGGCATTTCCGTGTAATATTAATTGTAAATTTGGTGTAGTTATAAAGTCGAATGCCAAACTATTCAATTATTGTATGCTTGTGTAAATGAGAATTTTTGCATCTTAAATTTTGGATATGTGGTATATGATTTTTTTTTTCAAATCAAAAGTTTATTTATCTCTTTCATTTTTGATTTATAAAGAATATTTTAAACCTTGAATAAATTTTTTTTTTTGAAATTTATTTTGCTCACAAATTTCAAAAGTAGTTTTATAAAATTTCTAAAAATCCAAGTTATTTTATGGTATAAATTTTATAATTTTTGAACTTGTGTTTTATTTTATAAAATTAAATCTTTATAAGTATTAATTGTCATAATTAGTAAATTACATAGTTATCCTTGCATGCAAATCCCTTCTATTCAATCCAAAAGGGCTAAAGAGTCAATAACCACCCCACTAACTCTTATTTTCTAGCCAAATACCTTCTTTACCCTTGCATGCAAAATGATCCAAGTATAAGTGGAAGGGTAGTCTTGTCAATTCTCATTCCCACTCACATTTGTTAAATCAAAAACCATAAAAACAAGTAAATGGCATGATCATTCACTCCACTCACCACCACATTTTCTCCTCCCTCCCTCCTCCCTCTCTCACTCTCGGCATTATAGCCGAAACCACCCCCTCCCCATTTTTCTTCATTCCTCAACCAAGCTTGCACCCTCTATACAAGTAAATGTTACTTCCCATACCATGATCACTCATATTTCAAAGAGTTTTGAGTAGAAAGTTTAAGTTTTAAGGTTGCATGTTAAGGTTCTAGTTGGAACTCAAAGTACAATCTTGATTCTTATGGATTTAAGGTTGTTTTTGAGAGGACTACAAGGAATGGTGAAGTGCCAAGTCTTGAGAAAGAAACTCTTGATGTTAAATGGCCATTCCCTTCTATTTCATTCGGCCATGACCTTAAGAGAGCCGAATGAATGGTCCTTAAGATCATTTTTGTTGCTTTGTTCAATTTTTGTATGTTTATGTGATAATGGCATTAAACTTGTAGTGAAAATTTGATAAAACTCTTTGCATGCTAAGTGATCATCTAGGTATAGCTTATGCTAGGCTTGCATGTCAATTTTATGATAGAATATATGTAGAAAGTATGTTGTTTTGGTTTATAAAACTCGAAGACATGCATGCATGTGGATTTCTCTTAAAATGTTATAAGATTTTGATCATTTGGAAAGATTTTGTTAGTAAGCTTTAATTTCAGTAGGATTAAGGTGTTAATATTGATTAATGCTCCTTGATGCATGGTAATAATTCGTGGTTATCTTTTATAAAAATGTATATCTTGTTGTTTCAAAAACTTAATGATTTGTGAGTTTTGAAGTGTAGTTTCTTTTGTTTTGCCATAATTGCACCTTAGGTAAGAATTGTGGCGCCCTCTAAACCCGGGTCAGAAGTTTGGGGTCCACAACACAAACACAATATATCAACCTGTATAAGAAATATTATTTATAATGACCCTACTTCACAAAACCACGGATCGTAACAGGTTAAAGTATGAAAACAAGCCACAACCTTAATTATTACATCGTACCAAATCTCAACTAATTTAACTTACAATTGATAATAAAATCATTCTTACAACCTTGCTATCTCACTACTGCCATAAGCTCCTGCCAGCTCGATCAATCATAATCCGGAATCCTAGCTCGAACATTGAACTGGGAAACCTTGCTATCAACCGTATCCTTCTTAACTGTAGAATATATAAAAAGATTCGCAAGAGTGAGCTAACTAGCTCAGCAAGTCATATTATCAATAACTGAGGTTAGACAATAATAAATGAGATGATTCAAAGGAATCAAGTTTCTTGTTAAACAATCAATAGAATTGGATTATTCATTTTAAGTTTTTAAACCAAGGTTAGGCTGCTGATCAGTCACGCACTAACCCCGAGCAAAGCACACAACACTGCTCTAACTACTGGATCCAAGGCACACATTGGCCTAACTTGACCATCGATATGGTCTGACCACGAATCTGGTCCATACAAAGAAAACTATCCAATTCTAAAGCATTTCAATATGATAAACAATAGAGTTCAATAAAACCATAATCAATAACCATAAAACATTTGTAAAAGAGCATGGTAAAAGTTCATAGTTACCAAAAAGGGTATGTCAAAATATATAAAAGAAGTGGCCTCCAGCCGGTAGGATAATCGGGTATTAGATGAATAGTGTTTTTCCAAAGTTTTAGTGCTTTGATATCACAAGGTATGGTTAAGTATAAAAGTTTTTGTATATATAAACAATTTTGTTCCAGTGTTTGGCATATGATGGATATATATTTGTGGAGTAGTATCGTATTTGTGTGGTTTAATATTTGGTAAATCCACAAGAAATGGTTCACAAAGAATAAGGCTTACAGCTCAAAGATCAAATGATGTGGCTCAGGTTCAAGGCTGGAGGATTCAAAGTATTTCCAATATAAAAGAGAGCTATTTTGAATATTAACAATAGGTCACAAGAGAATTTAGAAATATTTTCAATAAATCTCGAGAAAGGTTTAGAAGTACTTGCCTTATCATAATTGATTCCAACCTCACTTGTACGTGTCTACGACTCTATTCAACCACCATTCATCTGTTTCTCCTATGCCTTATTTCTAATCTCTGCTAATTTGATGTATTTTCTACATGTCAATTCTATTTTCTGATCACCTGCTTCTCTTTCTTACGCCTTGCTTACTCTGCTAGGCATCATAAGTATCTATCAATATTCCACTCATACGATTCTGTTCAACATATACTTCTATCTACCCTTCGTTTCACCCAAATCCGATTAACGGATTGAAAGTTATGCCATAAACAGTAATCATCGAATATATAAACCGACAGTCAATCAACAAGTCACACATAATACATCACGTAATCAATGACATATCATTTATAAAGACATTTCGGGTCATAAATAGGTTTTCTAGTATTTAAAATGATTTTTAAAACATTTTTCGGAATTAAAACGGGTCGTTGGATCAATTTCGGAATAATAAACAGGGTTCAGTTGGCCAATTCTGGCTCCGAAACAATTTTAGAATAATTATCGAGCCTTGAAAATAATTTAGAATAATATTTTAAAACTCGAAACTATTTTTCAAAATTTTTAAATCATTTTTAAATAATTAAATCTAATTAAATAATTAATTAAAAATCAATTAATAATTAATTAAATCAATTAATCAATTAATTTTCGAATTAATTGACTAATTAATCAATTAAAAATTAACAAAAATTAATTAACTAATTAATTCAGATTTATTTGTGAATTAAAAATAATTTTCGGAATTAAAATAATAATTTTTAGAATTTTCAGAAATTAAAAACGGATTTTTATAATAAAAATAAATAGGAAATATGATTTTTAAACATTTTTAAAACAGGAATCCAATTTTTGCAAAGTCTGGAAACTTCAGGGACTAAACTTCATCATCTACAAAACTACAAGGACTAAACTGCAATTTTGTAGTCCAGTCGCCGGAAAACACAGGGGTGGCCAGAGAACACGATTCCGGCCTCCTCACCTTGCCACAAGCTCCAGATCACATCTACGGATTACCAGGAACATAACCATGCAATCAAATCGATCTAACAATCCCTGAGTTGGCCGGAATTTGGCCGTGAAGTTTGCAAGTTTCCGGCGAACTTCGGAAATATTCAAAACACAACTCCCTTCTCTACAGATATCGTTGATTCATGAAACTTATACGACTGGATTGCAAATTTTACAGAGAACACAATCCACTATATCACAACATCAATTTATTCCACAATAAGAAACCCCCAAATTTCAATTAAGAACATTCATACGGGTTATTAACCCTAATTTTGAAATTCGAAAATCAAACTCAAATTTGAACATGTTATTGGACTCCAAATCAGACGTATAATATACCAAAATCATCAGGAAAACAAGCTCTACAACATGCAATCATCAAATCATACAAACAATCATCCGAACAAAAATTCATATTTTTCATGAAAATAATTCAAAAATAATTAAATTTATAAAAAATCAACCTTTGATTCTGCAGTAAAACAGGTCCTGGAATCTGATAGTACTCCTTGAGACCTTCAAATTGGTTACTCCAACTTTCCAAACGGATTTCACTAACACCTTGAATTTGTGGTTTGATTCTCAGAAAGGTTTATGAATATATGATTTTTCTCTGTAAAAATTATATAATTATCTGCCTGCAAATGATTTTGATACGAAATAAAATACGGTAAAAGGCTATTTATAATTAAGGAGAATTAGTATCCCGTTGGATCATTCCGGATATAAAATGGTACGTTTATTTATAAAAACTGATCCAAACGGTATCGGTTTTCGGGATAATTATCCAAATCGGTACAATTTGTACTGCGGTCTTGGTCTCAGCGCCTGGTTACACGTACTACGAGGTGATAATTGGGATAGTTTAATAAAAAGCTCCCGTTTATCGAAAATACGAGTTTTATTGATTTACCGAAACGAATATTGTATCAAAAATGTTGTGCCGGGACCCATGCAGGACAAACCGTACGCCGGATCGAAAAAGTCGAAACATGGAAAATGCTCGGAATATTGCATTTAGGTTAGGAAGGAGTTCTCGGAAGAGTTTCGGGTTCTAAAAACGTAAAAACGGTTAACGGTGGTTGGTTCCCGTTTTCATAAAATAGGTTTTAAATACCCAGAACAAGAGTTTAAAAAAAATCCATATAATTCCTATAAATTCATAAATTAACATAAAAATAATTAGGAAGATATGACAATTATCTATATTTTATTTTGGACATAAAAAAAATTGAAATACTCAATTAATAACATTTTTAAACATTCAAACATTTTTAACACTTAACAAATAATTCACAGAATAGATACTGAATACATATAATAATTATCTATTAGCAAAAATAATTACACGATATATCCCGGATATTACATCCTTTCCCCCTTAAAAGGATTCTGTCCTCAGAATCTTCTAAGAAAACAAATGAGGACACTTTTCTCTCATATCACTTTCTAACTCCCAGGTTGACTCTTCAACCTTTGGGTTTCTCTACAATACTCTTACTAACTTTACCACTTTATTTCTCAATACTTTCTCTCTTTCCTCTAGAATCTCTATCGGACTCTCTACATATGATAAATCTGCCTGAAGCTCTATTGGCTCATATTCTATTACATGCCTGGAGTCTGGATTATATTTCTTGAGCATCGATACGTGAAAAACATTGTGAATGTGCTCCATGTGCGGGGGTAACGCCAACTCGTCAGCTACTTTACCAATGCGCTTTAGGATTTCAAAAGGTCTGACATATCTTGGGCTTAGCTTCCCTTTTTTTTTCCAAACCTCGTTAGTCCTTTCCACGGTGATACTTTCAATAATACCAAGCTTTGTTCTTCAAATTCCATGTCTTTTCTTGACTGGTCTGCATATTTCCCCTGACGATCTTGTGCGGCTATTAATCTCTTCTGGATAATTTCAACAACTTCCTTTGTCTGCTGCACCAATTCAGGTCCGAGTATTTTGCGTTTTCCTACTTCGTCCCAATACATTGGAGATCTGCATTTACGTTCCTAAAGGGCTTCATAGGGTGGCATCCCAATACTGGCGTGATAATTGTTAATGTAAGCAAATTCTACCAGAGGTAAATGCTTGTCCCAACTTCCTTTAATATCAATACACAAACACGTAGCATGTCCTCGATTGTTTGGATCATTCCTTCACTCTAGCTGTCCGTCTGCGGGTGGTAAGTCGTACTCATATTCAATCTTGTTCCTAAACATTCTTGAAAACTCTTCCAAAATCTCGAATTACATCTTGGATCTCGATCAGATACGATAGACATAAGAATTTCATGACGAACTACAATTTCCTTCAGGCACCTATGGATCAACTTATCGAGCGAAAATCTTTCGTTTATAGGCAGAAAATGAGCTGACTTGGTAAATCTATCCACTATAAGCCAAATGGCATCATGATTAGTTTTTGTGCTTGGTAACCCCAACTATGAAATCCATGGTGATATGCTCCCACTTCCAAACTTCCAGTGACTATAGCAATCCACTTGATCTCTGATACTCTACTTTAACTCTGTTGACATATATAACATCTGCTAATTCATTCCACAATTCCTCACTTCATATCTAACCACCTATAATTTCCTTTAAATCTCTATACATCTTGGTACTCCCTGAATGGATTGAATACCTCAAATTATGAACTGCCTGTAAAATTTCATTCTTCAGTTCCATCACTGGTGGAATCCAAATTCTAGAAGAAATCCTAAGAATACCTTGATCGTCCTTTTTGCGTGCACTATTCTTCCCATACTAAATGATTTATATCCTGATCTACTACCTCTTCCTGACACTTCTTTATCTTTTCTAACAATCCCGACTGAAAAGTTATACTTATATATTCTCACTCCTTTTTGGATCATGCGCTCTGACTTCCAATTCCAACTTCTAGAATTCCATAGATAATTCTTCTGGTACAATCTCTATGTTCATTCTCTCTCTTTCTTGCTCATCTCTTGCCACTACATTTGCTTTTCCTAGAGAGTTCATACTTCAACTCTTGTGGTCCGTATATATCTCACATCTTTCTCTATACTTATAATATTTCCCAATCTTTCAAAATGAATATTATTGTTGCTTTTATTTCCCAATTATGAGTAGGGTACTTCTGCTCATAAGGTTTCGGTTATCTGGATGCATATGCAATAACTTTATTGTTTTGCGTCAACACACATCATATTCCCTTACGAGAAGTATCATTATAAACTACCAAATCTCCCTGATGATTTCAAAGTGATAAAATAGGTGTTGTAACCATTCTTTCATTTAACTCCGCAAAGCTTTCTTCACCCTTCTCCATTTCATATAACCTTCTTGCTTTTCCTGGTTAACTTCATCTCTAATATTACAATTTTCAAGAAATCTTGCACAAATTTCCAATAATAACTGGCCCATGATAAAACTTCTTACTTTTGTTGGTGCTTCTGGTCTTTCTTCATTCATACTATCTTTAAATTTTTCTGCTGAATCTTTTTTTTTTCTCCTCCTTACTGACTGTCTATACTAAGAATTATACCTCCTGCCATTAAAGTTTTTACCTGGTAAACTCTTTTTATACTGCTTCTTTCTTCTTTGACTCCTCAGCTATCATTGTATAGGTTGCATGGTTCTTCTTAATTAACGCAAGTATATCTTATCCAAATTCTTCCTTCAAAATTCTACTCATCAAATTTAAATATCACTGGTATATCAGTTCATCCCACTAACATTTCTAGAATTTTATAACAACAGTACTGAGTTCTGAAAATCATTTTTGATATGTCCATAAGTTCAATCTTCACTTGGTAATATACCCAGTCTTAAATCAATCTTATAAAAATACCTTGCTTCGTTCATTTAGTTAAACAAATCATTGGTTTCGAGGTAACAGATATCTGCTCTTGAGAGTAAACTTGTTGAGCTTTCACTAACACATAATCTCACCCTTCCATCTTTCTTATTAACACATCATGCCGGTGCACTTTAAGGGGGTACACTAGGTCCAGTTGCTTTTTCTTTTAATCATCTCATGCGTTTGCTCTGGTAACTTCTTCATTTTATCTGGTGCCATTCTGCGCGGGGCTTTGAACACTGGCTTCATTTCACGTACTAAATCAATCATAAACACATTTTCTTTATCTAAAGGAAATATTGGTAACTCATCTGGAAATATGTCTTGATACTGTAAAATCTTCAAGTTCGGTCTGCTCCTAACTCTTATTTATAATCGCCATAGCACTTATATTTTGGTCACTGTAATCTTAATTTATTTTTAACAAATTCTTTACTTTCCTTTATCCTTTAAACTTCTTCCTGTTCTCCTTTGGCGTCTCCAGAACTATCTTCCGTCACGACGGTTTACCTGGGCATCACACTTGAATAGTTAATCCACTCCTTATAATAATATCAAATCTTCTTATCTCAAATGATATCAATTCTTCATATCTTAATGCTAGAAATATCGATTCCGTCATTGGTACTTACATATTTAATGACTGCACGTTCTAAATTTGCTAGTCCTTTAGTCCTAGACTTATTGATTCGACAGGATAATTCATCTTATCAAAAAAACCTTGAGAAATATATGATCAAGTTGCTCCCATATCTTTTAATACTTTAACGCATAAGGTATCCGCAATAATCTTCCACGTCATCATATCCATATTCTAAATAACATATCGCAAATTCTCGTTCTCAGAGACGTATCCCTTATTGAAGTAGATTCCCTTAACTGTTAATACATCCCGGGCTAGGGACAGTGATTTGTAATTTTCACCATATGCCCTTGTTTCCTTCCCATGCATGCGAGGTAGATGAGACTTTGCCCGCTGAGTGTATAATACGTTAACTTTTGTTTGAAAAACTCTCGCAAGGAACAACGGTACAACGAAACAAATAGAAGGATTCACAATTTTAATAAACGTAGAGTTGAAGAGAAAGAAGAAGTAATGATGTGAATATGAATGAGACAACCACATTAGTACTGAAGATGGCCAGTCTTTCATACCGTGTGGCATACAGCACATGATTAGGTGGCGTCCCACCCGACTCTTTGTCATTCCGACAAAGTGTTTCATCATAACACTGTTTGTCCCAATCAGAAAGCAAAACCCGAGGGGAACAATTAAATTTGAAAGGAATGCAAAATTCTCCATTTTGATGTTATAAGAAAGAATTTATTAAGAAAAGGAGTTCATACATTTTTAGGAATTAAAAAGGAATATACGCTGTAATGTTGAGGACAAGAATGATACCATTGATCACCCTCCACATTTCACTTGTATTCATCTTTCGAGTTTGATTGATCATATCCCAATTGAATCATATAGTAACTTTAGAAGTATGCTAAAATGCCTTCGTAACTAAGCATTATGGTATATTCTTACTTGTTAAGTCTCGCATCTATAACGTCGTACCTACACGTATAATACTTTAACAATTTGATCATAATGGCGCTCTTATCAGATAACCTTGAGTTTTCTCTTTCTAATTTGGAATAACCGTAAATCATTCAACATAACGATCATTTTATTAATAATATTCTTCCTTTAGAAGAGTCTGAAAATTTTCCCAATCTTCTTCGGTCATGCTCAGGCTTCCGTTTAATCAATGAATTCTTCGAACTCTGATAATCCCAGTAATTGGATGAATAGTTATTCCATACGCTGGTTTTGTTGTTAATCTTATCAAACAATATTTGTACCTTCTTGTTAGGAATAACCAACTTCCTCATAATCGCAGATTACTTCGTCCTCTGAATTAACAATACTAAATCTAAAATAATATCCTTCCAGCTAATCCGAGCCTTTTGACAAACAAAAAACTCAAGTAGTAACTTGACAACCGATGTTTAAAACTTATTTTATTCGAAAAGGCTTTTAGAAATGTTGTGAGGAAAAATCTTTTTCGAAAACTTGTTAAAAATTTTGAAAATTTTGAAAATCACACCTCTGGTTGTCCTCACTATATGAGTTGGTTGTTGTCCTTCTTATGACCAAATACCAAGTTAAAGAAATGATCACTCAAAGGTCCATTCACTTCCATTTATCTCCTCTCCTTTATTGGGTCTATTATCTTCCTTAATCGATGTAAACTTCAACTGTCGTTGCATGTTATCTTATTCGCAGCTTCACATTAAGGCTCCCATACTGGTAGTACTCCCGTTAACCACTTTGCAATCATCGAGTGGAACAGACTATCCCATAGTCAACAAGTCAGCTAATATCACATCATTATAACATCATTAATTTCAAGAAATCTTCAGATCCCTCATCTCCTCCAACCCTCTTTCTTCAACACTTATCTACTCCATTCCACAAGCTAGTCATGAGTGGCCTAATTACTAATAGCTTCTTTTAACCGGATACAGCCATCCTCCAGAACACTTGAATCTTCTTTCTAAACTCCTTCTCACCTTAATTTATATCTCAATACTCACCGTTTACTGCCGCTATCGCATCCCTTCTCGCAAATGTTGTTGTTTCGATAGAAAGGTTTTTAAACTAAGGATGTAGAATATGGTGTATAATAGACAGAAAAGATACATTCATAGTTGAATGTTCAAAAGAACAAGAATAAGCAAATGAAGGTTCTTGAATAGGTAGTCTCATATCGAGAGATGATAGAATAGCATTGAATAACTTGGAGAGGCGCAACTGTTATAACAGAAAGTAATACCATTAATACTGATGGAGAACAAGGCGCAAATCAAATCTGGGAGAAGATGACGATCCTTAAACGGAAGTTCCAAAAGATCAGTTGATGCAGGGAAATCAGGATCTGCCATTGGCGTTGCCTGGATATCACGTCGCTAGTCAAGAATCCCGAATCGCAACACAAACCGTGCCAGAGACCTACTATACAGTCGCACTCAACCTCACAATGACCTATCTTTCTATTTCCTATTCCTAATCCTAACCCTCTACCCAATCCCGACAATCTAGGCTTGTTTCAGTGACTTATAACCTGTAGCTCTGATACCAACCTGTAGCGCCCTCCAAACCCGGGTCAGAAGTTTGGGGTCCACAACACAAACACAATATATCAACCTATATAAGAAATATTATTTATAATGACCCTGCTTCACAAAACCACGGATCGCAACAGGTTAAAGTATGAAAATAAGCCACAACCTTAATTATTACATCGTACCAAATCCCAACTAATTTAACTTACAATTGATAATAAAATCATTCTTACAACCTTGCTATCTCACTACTTCCATAAGCTCCTGCTAGCTCGATCAATCATAATCTGGAATCCTAGCTCGAACATTGAACTGGGAAACCTTGCTATCAACCGTATCCTTCTTAACTGTAGAATATATAAAAAGATTCGCAAGAGTGAGCTAACTAGCTCAGCAAGTCATATTATCAATAACTGAGGTTAGACAATAATAAATGAGATGATTCAAAGGAATCAAGTTTCTTGTTAAACAATCAATAGAATTGGATTATTCATTTTAAGTTTTTAAACCAAGGTTAGGCTGCTGATCAGTCACGCACTAACCCCGAGCAAAGCACACAGCACTGCTCTAACTACTGGATCCAAGGCACACATTGGCCTAACTTGACCATCGATATGGTCTGACCACAAATCTGGTCCATACAAAGAAAACTATCCAATTCTAAAGCATTTCAATATGATAAACAATAGAGTTCAATAAAACCAGATCATAATCAATAACCATAAAACATTTGTAAAAGAGCATGGTAAAAGTTCATAGTTACCAAAAAGGGTATGTCAAAATACATAAAAGAAGTGGCCTCCAGCCGGTAGGATAATCGGGTATTAGATGAATAGTGTTTTTCCAAAGTTTTAGTGCTTTGATATCACAAGGTATGGTTAAGTATAAAAGTTTTTGTATATATAAATAATTTTGTTCCAGTGTTTTGTATATGATGGATATATATTTGTGGAGTAGTATCGTATTTGTGTGGTTTAATATTTGGTAAATCCACAAGAAATGGTTCACAAAGAATAAGGCTTACAGCTCAAAGATCAAATGATGTGGCTCAGGTTCAAGGCTGGAGGATTCAAAGTATTTCCAATATAAAAGAGAGCTATTTGAATATTAACAATAGGTCACAAGAGAATTTAGAAATATTTGCAATAAATCTCGAGAAAGGTTTAGAAGTACTTGCCTTATCATAATTGATTCCAACCTCACTTGTACGTGTCTACGACTCTATTCAACCACCATTCATCTGTTTCTCCTATGCCTTGTTTCTAATCTCTGCTCATTTGCTGTATTTTCTACATGTCAATTCTATTTTCTGATCACCTGCTTCTCTTTCTTACGCCTTTCTTACTCTGCTAGGCATCATAAGTATCTATCAATATTCCACTCATACGATTCTGTTCAACATATACTTCTATCTACCCTTCGTTTCACCCAAATCCGATTAACGGATTGAAAGTTATGCCATAAACAGTAATCATCGAATATATAAACCGACAGTCAATCAACAAGTCACACATAATACATCACGTAATCAATGACATATCATTTATAAAGACATTTCGGGTCATAAATAGGCTTTTCTAGTATTTAAAATGATTTTTAAAACATTTTTCGGAATTAAAACGGGTCGTTGGATCAATTTCGGAATAATAAACAGGGTTCGGTTGGCCAATTCTGGCTCCGAAACAATTTTAGAATAATTATCGAGCCTTGAAAATAATTTAGAATAATATTTTAAAGCTCGAAACTATTTTTCGAAATTTTTAAATCATTTTTAAATAATTAAATCTAATTAAATAATTAATTAAAAATCAATTAATAATTAATTAAATCAATTAATCAATTAATTTTCGAATTAATTGACTAATTAATCAATTAAAAATTAACTGAAATTAATTAACTAATTAATTCAGATTTATTTGTGAATTAAAAATAATTTTCGGAATTAAAATAATAATTTTTAGAATTTTCAGAAATTAAAAACGGATTTTTATAATAAAAATAAATAGGAAATATGATTTTTAAACATTTTTAAAACAGGAATCCAATTTTTGCAAAGTCTGGAAACTTCAGGGACTAAACTTCATCATCTACAAAACTACAAGGACTAAACTGCAATTTTGTAGTCCAGTCGCCGGAAAACACAGGGGTGGCCGGAGAACACGATTCCGGCCTCCTCACCTTGCCACAAGCTCCAGATCACATCTACGGATTACCAGGAACATAACCATGCAATCAAATCGATCTAACAATCCCTGAGTTGGCCGGAAGTTTGGCCGTGAAGTTTGCCAGTTTCCGGCGAACTTCAGAAATATTCAAAACACAACTCCCTTCTCTACAGACCTCGTTGATTCATGAAACTTATACGACTGGATTACAATTTTACATAGAACACAATCCACTATATCACAACATCAATTTATTCCAGAATAAGAAACCCCCAAATTTCAATTAAGAACATTCATACGGGTTATTAACCCTAATTTTGAAATTCGAAAATCAAACTCAAATTTGAACATGTTATTGGACTCCAAATCAGACTTATAATATACCAAAATCATCAGGAAAACAAGCTCTACAACATGAAATCATCAAATCATACAAACAATCATCCGAACAAAAATTCATATTTTTCATGAAAATAATTCGAAAATAATTAAATTTATAAAAAATCAACCTTTGATTCTGCAGTAAAACAGGTCCTGGAATCTGATAGTACTCCTTGAGACCTTCAAATTGGTTACTCCAACTTTCCAAACGGATTTCACTAACACCTTGAATTTGTGGTTTGATTCTCAGAAAGGTTTATGAATATATGATTTTTCTCTGCTAAAAATTATATAATTATCTGTCCTGCAAATGATTTTGATACGAAATAAAATACGGTAAAAGGCTATTTATAATTACGGAGAATTAGTATCCCGTTGGATCATTCCGGATATAAAACGGTACGTTTATTTATAAAAACTGATCCAAACGGTATCGGTTTTCGGGATAATTATCCAAATCAGTACAATTTGTACTGCGGTCTTGGTCTCAGCGCCTGGTTACATGTACTACGAGGTGATAATTGGGATAGTTTAATAAAAAGCTCCCGTTTATCGAAAATACGGGTTTTATTGATTTACCGAAACGAATATTGTATCGAAAATGTTGCGCCGGGACCCGCGCAGGACAAACCGTACGCCGGATCGAAAAAGTCGAAACATGGAAAATGCTCGGAATATTGCAATTAGGTTAGGAAGGAGTTGTCGGAAGAGTTTCGGGTTCTAAAAACGTAAAAACGGTTAACGGTGGTTGGTTCCCGTTTTCATAAAATAGGTTTTAAATACCCGGAACAAGAGTTTAAAAAAAATCCATATGATTCCTATAAATTCATAAATTAACATAAAAATAATTAGGAAGATATGACAATTATCTATATTTTATTTTGGACATAAAAAAAAATTGAAATACTCAATTAATAACATTTTTAAACATTCAAACATTTTTAACACTTAACAAATAATTCACAGAATAGATACTGAATACATATAATAATTATCTATTAGCAAAAATAATTACACGATATATCCCGGATATTACAATTTTCTGTTTAAAATAACAAGAACTTAAGTAGTAATTCGACAACCAAATTGTGAAACTCATTTTATGCAAAGATCTTTTAAAAGTTGATTAAGAAAATCTTTTTTGAAATTTCATTTTAAAATTTTGAAAGTCAAATATTTGGTCATCATTACTATATAAGTTACTTGATATTATTATAATTTGCTAATGAAATTTCTAAAAGAACACCCATGTACAGGTCTCCCCACTTCGGTGTATTTCCTATTTCTCCTTGGATTCCGTTCGCATTTACTAGTTGACGAAACTTCATTTACCGTTGTATACTATTTTATTCGTAATTCTAACCCGATACTGACGCATTCCACTGCCTTTAATATTCTCGTCGTCGTCCTGGACATTATGCTTAAGATTACTAATGCAATTCGACGTTATGCTTGTAGATAAGGTCGCACCTTCTTGCTAGTCTTACCTATATCTAATAAGGTAAATATCATTCCTTGTGCAGCTCCCAATAAGTGACAAGAATATTTTTGCAACGGTGGTACCTCTGAACATGCAACGTTGGTTCTTCACCAGCTTCTATCAACTTGTTGCCTCCAGCATGGAACTCATCCTACTACCTAATTCTAAGTTAAATCGTACCAAAACTCACCTAGCCCCTCTTACACGAAGTTCTCATAAGAATCAATCACATTTTCTTTAAAACCACATGAAAAGTAGGGTAACATACCCAATCTCCGTCGAGCTGTCAATTCCTCGTTACTATAGGATCTGAGAACTCAATATATCTATAGCGTTGCTATATTCGCCTTACATTTTTCTCGACAATCCTATCTTACTAATTCCATATCAGATCTGCTAACCCTAAATCGCACTCAACTCAACTTAACAGGAGCATGCTGTTAGACATATTTGATAATGTCATGACTAATATGATTTATGTTTAGATTTCAGATCTTACTTAAACAAGACAAATCAATACTTAACTGAAATCAACACTTATACTGAAGTCAGAACTTAAGTGAACAGTACTTAAGGTTCAGGAGATATTTATCAAGAGATAATATCAGGACTTAAAGGAAACTTTCTGTAATATCCGGGATATATCGTGTAATTATTTTTGCTATTATATAATTATTATGTGTGTTCAATATCTATTCTGTGAGTTAATTGTTAAAGTGTTATCTGTACTTGGTTATTCAAAAATAATATTAATTGAGTATTTTAATTTTTATATGCCCAAAATAAAATATAGATAATTGTCATATTTTCTTAATTATTTTTATGTTGGTTTATGGATTTATAAGAATCATATGAAATTTCTAAAAAAAATTTCCGGGTAATTAAAATCTAATTTATAAAAACGGGAACCAACCGACGTCAACCGTTGTTAAGTTTTTGGAACCCGAAACTCTTTCGAGAACTCCTTCCTAACCTAATTATAATATTCCGAGCATTTTCCATGTTTCGACTTTTTCGATCCGGCGTACGGTTTGTCCTGCGCGGGTCCCGGCGCAACATTTTCGATACAATATTCGTTTCGGTAAATCAATAAAACTCGTATTTTCGATAAACGGGAGCTTTTTATTAAACTATCACAATTATCACTTCGTAATACGTGTAACCAGGCGCTGAGACCAAGACCGCGGTACAAATTGTACTGATTTGGATAATTATCCCGAAAACCGATACCGTTTGGATCAGTTTTTTACAAATAAACGTACCGTTTTATATCCGGAATGATCCAACGGGATACTAATTTTCCGTAATTATAAATAGCCTTTTACCGTATTTTATTTCGTATCAAAATCAATAGTAGACAGATAATTATATAATTTTCAGAGAAAAACCCTAATTTCCTAAAACTGTTCTAAGAATCAAACAAGCATTTGGAGGTGTTATTGAATTCGGTTTGGAAAGCTCGAGTAACCAATCTGAAGGTCTTGAAGAGCTCTACCAGATTCTGTAATCCATACACCTGCAGAAATCAAGGTTATTTTTCTAAAAAATTATTTATTTTCGAATTTATTTTATTAAAAATATGAATTTTTGTTCGGATGATTGTTTGTATGATTTGATGATTGCATGTTGTAGAGCTTATTTTCCTGATGATTTTCATATGTCATACGTCTGATTTGGAGTTCAATAACATGTTCAAATTTGAGTTTGATTTTCGAATTTTAAAATTAGGGTTTATAACCCGTATAAATGTTCTTAATTGAAATTTGGGGGTTTCTTATTCTGTGATAGATTGATGTTGTGTTATAGTGGGTTGTGTTCTCTGTGAAATTTGCAATCTAGTCGTATAAGTTTCATGAACCAACTAGGTCTGTAGAGAACGGAGTTGTGTTTTGAAGTTTTCCGATGTTCGCCGGAAACTGGAAAATTTCACGGCCAAATTCCGGCCAACTCAGGGATTGTTAGGTTGTTTTGATTGCATGGTTGTGTTCCTGGTAACCTGTAGATGTGATCTGGAGGTGTTGGTGGGGTGAGGACGCCAGGAACGTGTTCTCCGCCATCCCTGTAATAACCCCAATTTTTGGAAAATTTTTGAAACCCTTATGAATAGTGTTTTGCTGAATGAGAAAACTTTTCATGCCACACTATGTAGGGGTTCTGTTATTGATCTTCTGGGATATTATTAGTACTCTATGTGGTATATAAGTGTATGTAAAGATCGTCAGAATCCAATTTCCGAACACTTGGATTTTTCCCGGAAATCCACTAGATACGGAAAGGATTGAGTATAAGGTAACAGGATAAAACGGATTTAAATTAAAGGATTATAATAGAAGATCATAAAAAGGAATATAATGTATTGAGAAAGGTTAAGGGAACCTAAGTAATAAGATCCCGGGTATGATCCTTCAAACGATAAACGAAAACGAAAGTTAAGCGAACCGTATAACAGATCAGCGGTCATTAGGCAAACAATTAGGAAGTTAATCAAAGGTATTAGTGGGGATGATGTCATCCAACCAATAGAAAGAGGACAAGGAGGGGAGGATGACATCATGAGGATGACACAAGCATGACATGGGAAGGAAGGAGGTGTGGTGGCTTTTTAACCACACAAATTCAAGGGCAACAAGGTAATTAACTAAATCAAACACAAAAACAAGCCAACCAAGCCAAGCAAAATCATTTTCATCAAAATCAAAAAGAACCAAGGCTTGTTCTTGAAGAGCTCTCGGCTTTTTACTATTCAAAAGAGCAAGAAATTCAAAATCAAAGATCCAAGCTTCCTAAATTGGTGAGTTAATTCCCTAATCATCTTCATGCTTAGTTAGGGCTATATCATGAGTTTAAGCCATCAATTCCTTCTCAATCTTCTTCATTTAATCAAAGAAGAAGACTATGAATAGTGTTTTCAAGTTTTTAAATTGAAGTTTTTCTTGTTTTCCTTGAAGATCCAAGCATTCCTAAGACTTCTCAAAGCTTCTTAAGGCTTCCTAGCTCCTCCCACCACTTCAAGGAAGGTATATCATCTCCAAACCCTAGATTCCTATGTATTATAAGATGATTTTGATTATTAGGATGATATTGTAGCTTGATATTGGTGATTTAGAGTTTGGGATTGAATTGGTATTGAAATGGAATGGTAAATGTTGTTGTTTTGTTTAAAAGAACTTAAGTATGGTTAAAGGTAAGCTTAGGCATAAGTATGAATGTTAAAATTGAATTGGTTGGGGTTGTTATGATGTGATAAGGATGGATGTTGGTTGTATGTTGGATTTGAGGTTGAATTTGGGTTGGTTTTGAATGGTTTAAAATTGGGAAATCGCGTAAACATAGCCGTCGTAACGTCCGATTTTCTTTGGACTATTTTTGTGCATAGCATTAGGACCCGAGAACCCCCTGCTAGATTAGGAATATTATTGCCATGTCTAGATAGCTCATGTTACGAGCTTCGTTTTGATATGTAGTTCGTTCGATTCCGATGCACGGTTTAGGAGAAACGACCGTTTCAAGTAACGGCGTTTCGCGAACGAAACTTTTCCCCTCGCCTTACTTTGAAACATAGGTTAAAGACCAAAAAGGGTTAATTAATGCATGAAACATTTATGGTAAGTGTGCTAGGCAGTTAGTAAGACACTCGCGAAGGAATCGCCTTAAAACTCGTAAAGGTTAAATTATTAAAAATGGTGGAGCCGAGGGTACTCGAGTGACTTAAGAGAATCAGTAAGCGCAAAACAAGCGTTAGAGTCTAAGTTAGTTAAAGTATAGATTTACAAGTGACTTTGGTTTAATTCCAACTTACTTGTTGTTTATAGGTTACCAGACTCGTCCCGAGCCATTCGTAACCCCCAGTCGCTCAGGCAAGTTTTCTACCCGTTATACTGTTGTTGTGATGTAAATATATGTATATGCATTATCTTGTGATAAGTGCATGATTGTTATTAGCAAATTTTGCGATATATTGGAGCATGCTGATATGGTATATATGCATGTCTGTTTCGTAATCTTGATATATATCTGTTGATTCAATTGATTCAGTTGATATTACCTATGCTAGAGGATAGCGGTAATTTGCATATACCCTTAGTATAGGGACCCAAAGGTGAAAATATTTTCTAAAATCGGGAGTCGAGGATCCCGAGTAGGTTTTGTATATATGGATATAAATATATATATATACTTATATATATATATATGGTCATAGTTTTCAAAACTATTAATCGAATAAGGTTTATTCGATAACTTTAACTTTATTTTATTATTGAATATTATTTCGAGTATTATTCGAAGGCGTATGACTCCTTTATATTAAATGAATATTATTTTGAGTATTCATTCGAGGACTTATGACTCCTTTTATTTTATTATCTGAATATTATTTGAATATTCATTCGAGGGCTTATGACTCTTTTATATTATTTATTGAATATTTTGAATATTCATTCGAGGGCTTATGACTCAGTTTATATTATTTAATGAATATTATTTGAATATTCATTTGAGGATCTATGACTCCGATTATTTGCTGAGATATATTCTTTATTTTATTAAAGAATAAGGTGTCAATAATCAAACTTATTTTCGATTATTCAAATAAAGATAGTACTTTCATATAAGTATATCTTTGGTTATTTGATATCCATTTCAAGTATAAGTTTTAATACTTCTACTTCAATTATTTTTATAAAGATTATTCTTTATGGGAATATTATTTAAATAATAATATTCAGTCATTTTCTAAATATTCTGGGGACTGATTTACTTCATTAAATCAGCTTTACTCCAAACACTCTATGAAGTGTTTTCGAGTCTTCAAAATAATTTTTAAAAGTTAGAGCGGATCCCAAAACTCATTTTTATATTTAAGATCTTCCTTTTTTAAGGGGATTTAAATACTCGCTCAAAACCTGAGGGATCCGGCTCTGTGGTGTGTTTTATATTCGCAACAAGGTTGCTGTTTTGATAAATTAATTGATTACTTACCCAACACTCGGGAAGTAAAATTCTTGGAACAAGTTAATCCATTAACAGGCATCGCCTGGGAAATATCGGTGAGTTCTCCTTTCCAAATAGATACGACTTCTTGGTGGAGCCGTATCAACAAGTTTCTACTTGGGGAAAGTGGGGACGAGCTTTACGTTTCAGAGTCATGGATTTCATCTGAACTAGGAGTGGCGTAAGTGGCCGAGTAGCGCCGGCCCAGCCTTATTATATTGGCCCAAATGGCCTGGAAGTTCCGCTAAGGCGGTCCTTTCCTTAGGAGTTCAGTGTTCGGTTGACAAGTAAATCCGACAGGTTCTCCTCTACATGTAGAAAATGGTGGGGTTGTACTACTACGACTGATCATCGTAAGTGGTCTTCCTGGCGCGGCAAACTCCCGTAATGAGTTCATCAGCCAATTGGATAATTTCTGCAACACTACCCAGAGCACTTCGATAGAAAGGCTACGGTTGGGCGATTGTTGGGTGTTGGCAGGGTCAAGTTTTCAAAATGATGTTTACATCGAATGAAGTATCTCGTAACTTCATTTTATTTTGATAATATTTTAAAGATTTAATCTATTCAAATCTTGTCTTATAGTCTCATCTATGTGATGAACTTTTGAAATTAATTATACTTTGAACAGTGGTAGTTCAAGTAGCTTTATAAATGATATAAGTATAGTGAAGTATTTGGTAACTTCATCCCTTGTTTTTACTTATATCTAGTAAGTAATTATCTTACACTTGATAAAAGATTCTAGTAAGTATCCATTTAGATACTTATATTATTGTTATCACTACATATTATCTTGCGAGCTGTCAGGCTCACTCTTGCTTTATTTCTTTATCACACAACAACAGTTAGGAAAGATGGCCAGACTCCAGCAGACCTAGCGCAAGCGCGTGGGTAGCGTCCCGCGTCTTCCCGATGATGTTGTAGCTGTTATAGCTGCAGAGGTAGATCTATTGTAGATCAGACCATCTACTCTTGAGAATCAATTATGTATAATTATAACTTGTGGCAGATAAGGGCAATTAACTGTAAATTTATCAAGTAATCATTTTGGGTTGTAATAACTTTTAAATTGTGGATTCAAAGACTTGTACTTATTTAAATTTCATCTCTGAGACTATAACGGGTTGTGGTGTGTGTTAGTGTGGGGTCACAACATAAGGTTATTATTATTAATTAAGTGAAGTGATATTGTGGAAAGAAAGACCGTGACGACCCGGATCCCCGACCCCGGATCTGGGGGTGTTACAGAAATGGTATCAGAGCTAAGCGTTATAAACCTCAGAGATGATGGGACGTTAAGATAATAAGTTCACTAAGATAATAAGAACTCTTGCCAAGTTCATAGTCGGACTACCTAACGTAGTACTGACAGTTAAAACCCTTATGGGAACCTTTATAAATGTAGCGATAGAAGCGTAGTTCGTTATCGTGTAGAGTAGAGGGACTCCGAACCCTGAGGTTGAGGAGCAACAACGCGATGATGTTTTATTACTAATTGGAGATTAGATTGTGGATCCGATAGAGTGTCCTAATGCAGGACCGGATGATGTTGATATTGAGGATGTAGCGGTTAAGGATGTTGTCCTAGAAGGGATAGTTGTTGAGGAGGATCCCATGGAGGATCCTGACAAGAATGAATAAAGGACCACTGATGAATTGATGACCATGGTTAGGTCGACTACCGGAGGTTCGTTCAAGTTTGTAAAGATAGTAGCCCTTTAACGCGGCTTACTCGTAAGACTGAGAAGTTCGAATGGACAGAGAAATACGAGAACAGCTTTCAAGAACTGAAGCAGAGGTTGGTGATGGCCCCTATGCTGGCGTTGCCGGATGGAAAAGGAGATTTATGAAGTGTAGTGACGCTTCGCACAAGGGCTTAGGGTGCGTGCTTTATATACAGCACAGCAAGGTAATCGCGTACGCGTCATGACAATTAAGGTAATATGAAATTCGATATCCCCGCCCATGAGCTTAGGCTCGTGGCAATAGTTTTACCCTAAAGAATTGGAGGCACTACTTGTATAGAGAGAAGTGCGAGAATTACCTAAGCCATAAGTGCTCTAGTACATTTTCACGTAGAAAGAGCTCAACATATGCCAGAGGAGGCAGTTAGAGCTAATCAGGAATAATGATTGGGAGATTCTTTATCATTCGGGGAAAGCCAATGTGGTGGCTGATGCCCTTAGTAAAAAGGAGAGACTCAAGATGATAATGTCTTTGGGAGAGTTTATAAGAGATTTTGGAAATAGTAGTGAAGGTAACCGGAGCCGGTACCGAAAAGCTGTTTGAGATTGCAATAGAGACCGAATTATTGGAAAAGAGCATATTGTGCCAGAAAAAGTGATGAATGAAGGAAGAGAGCCAACAATTAGATAAAAGATTAATACCGAGAAAGATGATAAAGGAATAATGAGGTATTCCTACAGAATTTGGGTTCCAAATGTTCAAGAGCCTAAAGATGAAATCTTAGATGAAAGCTAGTTTGAGGAATAAGATTTAGAGAAAACCCTGAACGTGATAGTCAGGGAGGTCACCATCAAGATAGAAGGAACCCATAACATAATGAAGTGGAAAATGAGGATTGTAAATTAAAAGATGACCCCAATTATGGGGAGTAGGATGAAACATTTCATACTGAGGAAACAGAAAGTCGAGTAAGGAAAAGAGACCCGAGACGGTACTCCTATACGGCAATTCATGGACCTGTCTAGAAAGAACTTAGACTATTATCCCCAACCACCACCTGAGGAAACAATACGGTGAGAAATTCTTTCAGGACCTTTCAGTCGCTAAGCTCTCAGAGTTCCAAGGAACAAGCTGACCCAGTCGAGGCAAGAGCCTGGCTAAAGGAAATACATGAATCATTTAAGATTCTAAATGATTGACGAATCACAAAAGACTATTTTTGTCACTTACCCTCCTAAGAGAGAGAACACTCGCTGGTGAAAGACCAAGAAAGGCACAGAGCCAGAGGTTAGAATAAACTGATTTAAGTTCAGTCAATTGTTTTCGGGAAAGTAATTCCCAAAGATAAGGAGATAGTGTAAAAGCTTTGGAGCTAGAACAAAAGTGGATGAGTATGATGAATTATGAATCTAAGTTGTAAAAGTTATCAAGATTCGTTCTGAGGACACGAATCCAGAATGATGGGATGTTTGGAATCAATACTTATGTTGTGTTAGTTCATGAAATAATGATAAGAGAAAGGAAAATAAAAAGAAACTAAAGTGGAAAGGAATATAAAGGCAATAGAGTTTGAGGTATGATAAGGGAGTTGGGCATGAGGAAACCCTAAAGACTCGTAGCAATAGACATAGAAAAGTATGTAATCGTCAGGATGAGGGTGATTCACCATGAGTTAAAATAGATGGTTGAAGGCATAAGAGATACATATATAATTATCCCCTGTAAGTTGGGAGAATTCAATGAAACCTTGAGATAATTCGAAGGGTAAATAATGAGACGCGGATAGACTAAGGAGACAAGGAAGTAAGAAATTAAGAAAATTGGATGAAGGAAGTGACCTTCAAGAATGGGAAGTGTAAGACCGGTGGCATGATACCCAGAAAGGGAGACGTCAGGTATGAAAGATATCCCAACATTGAGGTGACTGTTGAGATAAACACAAAAGTAAATAAGGAATTATTAAGAAGAAGTTCACGTTGAACATGACCAACATCTTCCAGAACATCCTTGTTATCATTACCAAATTAGGAAAGAAAAGCGGATAACCATTGTTATCTTATGGAGACCATATTGATTGACCCCATCTTGAATAAAGATGTTATTGTGAAATTAGACATATACTATCGAGGTGGGAATGATTGAATAAGACACCCTTATCAGGGATATATGACTTGATTTATCCATGGAAGGATGCAGGTACCTTTTAAAGGTGGAATTAAGGATAGAACATTGGTAACTTAAAATGAATCCTAGGGGAATGCATAAAGGTGGCATTTTACCCTTAATAGGGATAGTATGAAATTTGACAGTATGAATTGGAAATGATTAAGGTAATAACAACCTTTAAAAGAATCAGTGGAGAATTTTTTTTTCAAAAGTATATAGACAATGATTCTAGTATTAGTATATGGTATTTTGATATGCCCTGTATCTAGGGAATACAGGAGGAACGATTCAAGGATAACCTTAGAGGTTTTACAAGGAGAAAGGTAATATTCAAAATTCTCAAGAATAGAAATGTGGATAAAGGAAATATGACGTAATTATAGTGTTGCCAAGTGGGGCACGTGTTTAAACCTGAGAAAGTATGGATCGAACCAGTAATGGTCGAAATTATTCAGGGCAATTAGGACTTAAGATAAAAGATGTTCTAATTATGATTGAGAGTCAGTCATGACAGTGATTAACCTCTAAAGACTGAGGCAATAACTTATGGAAAAATGGTGATTTTTTTTTTTACTTATCAGATTTTAAGGAAAACATCTTCACATAAGCTGTGATTGAAATAAGGTAGAAAATTATTTGGAGGTGGTTAAAATGACATTGACTGTAAGGAAATTTTACTATCAGGTAAGGCCAAAGAGGTGGCCGACACTTTAAAGGTAAGAGGATAATTATAGGCGCTTGTGCCAAAGGAATACAATGATGATGGTTAAAGCTATGAAGGTTGTATTATGGTTTGGAAAGATTGACATTCCTTCTGATGACTATGCAATACCCAACCGTAATAGTAGTTGGTAAAGGTTTAATTCGTGTAATCGCCAGGACCGGGCTATCTATCTTAGGAGGTACTATCTTGAGAATAATCCAGGACCATGATTCAAAAAGGACTAAACGAACCTTTGAGTTAAGTCTTACTATTTAAGGCATATGACTAAGAATGGTATTAACCTGCTATCGTTGCTTTGATTGAAACTCTTCTGCAATTTTATCTGCTTCATATCATGAAAGTACGTCAGAGTTTGAGGGTTCTTCATGAATTGTGATTGGTGGTATGTTAACTCCTTAGGAGAATTAGATACGAGATGTATGGACTCCGTATGGTTAGCTATTAAGACTTCATGGAAATGAATGACTACAGTAGGTCAGTGGTGGACCATAGTAAGGCAGCAATGATTCTGCGGAGTAATGAGCTTATTACAACCGTGAGAGTTGTATTGGAATGGGTGTTGAGATTGAGTACCACTAATCGGGTCGTGGTAGTGTATAAGTTATCATTGATAGACTAACTAAGTAGAGTATCTACCTAGTGAATTATTATTCTTTCTTATCAATAGAGAATCATATTATTATACGAGGAAGGTTGCGGTGCAAGCATAGAATTCTAGTAACGATGATGTATAGAATGAGATCCCAGATTCGATTTTCGATGTCGAGGGAGTTTCAAAGGTGATTGTGTATAAGCTCGAGGAAGAGCATGGGTCCATAGAATGATGGACGGAATAGCAAAAATATTTAGGCATGTGAAATAGGATGCTATAATATTGATGTTGATATAAATACATATATGTTTTGTTCTCCTATGACAAACCTCTATAGTTCAGAGGTAGGTTCCAAGCCAGATATTTTGTGGCAGTATATTTTTTATATATACAATTCTCTTCAGTTCGTTCTTTTCTCTCTCTTTTCATTTCATGTAAGTTGAGAAGAACACCCTTCCAAAGGGGAGGTATTGCCGAATGACTATCTATCTGTGTGATAGAAGCCTAGTAGGATACCACATTTGTTTAATTGCTTGTCAAGTACTAAAGGCTGGCCACCTTCTGTACTAACTATGCTATAACAAGTGTTCATGATCATAGTGATCTCTCAATAAATTCCTTTACTTCTATTTGATTGATCAAATTTTGGAAAATAGAAACAACTGAAAAAGGAGTAATAAAGTGGTGGTAGTATGCGGAATGGAAACACATTCGTGATACTAAGGTTGACGTGGTTATTAAAAAGTTATAGAACGCTAGCGAGCAAAAGTATAACTAGTATAATATTAGGAACGGAAGGTAGTAGCGACTACGAACTGGAAAAAGGATGGGTAGTGAGACAAAAACTATAATGATTAAAGCTATGATGAGAGTCTGTGTAATAGACTTGAAAGAATTTGGAATGATCACTTAACGCGGATTAAGTTATCTTACGACAATATATCATATGTCATATTGAGGTATCGCCTTATGAGATCCTTGAGGGAAGACAATGTCGATCTCCCTTATGTTAGGATGAAGTTGTAGAGCGCAAGATGCTCGGACCCGCAGTAGTCCAAAGGACCAAGGATATGATAAATCTAATCAGAGGATGGCTGGTAGTAGCCCAAGATGGGAACACGAAGTATGTTATTTAACACGAAAGGACAAGGAATGGGAATAGGGGACCTAGTAATGTATAGGTATCCCTTGGAAAAAGGATTGATGAGGTTCGGAAAGAAAGGAAAGCTAAGTCCCCAATTGTTGGACCCTGGATATACTAAGACTATTAGGAAGTTAGCATATGAGTTAGCACCTAACCCCGAACATGTCAAGTTCATAGCGTGTTTCCACATATCAATGTTAAGGAAGTGTAATTCGGATGCCAGACAATAGGGGCATATGATGCATAGACACGCAACCCGACGTAACCTATATGGAGCAACCAGAAGGGTTATAGAGGAAAAGGAACAAGTGCTTAGGAGAAGGGTTATCAAACTAGGCGGAGTTTGGTGGTAGAACCACATGTG